>NC_046291.1:81232500-81467500 GCF_004115265.2 Rhinolophus ferrumequinum | reverse complement strand
ATATCGAGTTAGATATATAGAGTTTGGAACATAATAATTACAATGATTCCAATCATTTATTAAGTGTGTATTGTCTACTTGGCACCATATTATATCATTGATCCTCAGAAATGCTCTGTAAGTCAGTGCTTTTATTCTCTTCTCCCTTATGTAGTTAAAGAAACTAAGGCTTAGAAAGTTGAAGTAGTTCATCCAAGTTCACATTGCTGGTAAGAGATAGAATGGAATTTCAACAAAGGAAAATTGATGGAGAGTCCATATTCTTAACCAGTAAATTGTATTGTCCACCAAAATTCATAATTTCACACCGGCTGTCTTGGGAAGTGTGCTGGTTGAGCCATTTTTGTGTGGATGGCCTAAAGGAATCTTTGAGTAATCGACACCCTTGTTTTTCTGCCTGTAGGTCCCTGGGGAAGGTGTACAGGAGATTGTGGGCCAGGAGGAATCCAGACTCGTGCACTGTGGTGTTTCCACTCTGAAGGGTGGACAAGTCACCTGTCTAACTGTGATGAGAACAACAGACCTCCAAAGGAAAGAAATTGCTTCCGTGTCTGTGACTGGCACAGCGACCTCTTCCGGTGGGAGGTTTCTGACTGGCATCACTGTGTGCTTGTTCCTTCCACCCTAGACCAAGCCAAGCTTCGGACTGCAGATTGCGTAACAGCTCAGCATGGACTGCAGCACCGGACTGTGCGCTGCATTCAGAAGTTGAACAGAACCATAGTTGTAAATGAAATATGCGAACACTTTGCCCCTCAGCCCCGCACAGAACAAGCTTGCCTCATTCCTTGCCCCCGGCATTGTGTTGTATCTGAGTTCTCACAATGGTCCAAGTGTAGCAAGGGATGTGGGAAGCAATTGCAGCACAGAACTCGTGTGGCCATTGCTCCCCCTCTTTATGGAGGTTCACAATGTCCCAATCTGACTGAGTCAAGAGCCTGTGATGCTCCCATTTCCTGTCCGCTTGGAGAACAGGAATATACTTTTAGCCTTAAAGTTGGACCATGGAGTAAATGTAGACTGCCTCATCTTAAGGAAATTAACCTAAGTGGAAGAACTGTTCTGGATTTTAGCTCTGATTCGAAGGAGCGAGTCACCTTTAGACATCAAAGTTACAAGCCACATCACCATTCCAAGCCCTGGGACATAGAGATAGGTTATCAAACCCGGCAGGTTTGGTGTACAAGAAGTGACGGAAAACATGCTATGTTAAGGTAGGAGGCCTTCCGTGTTTGTGTCTTTGATTCACATGAATATTGTACAGTATTTTATAAGGTTTATTTATGGTTTTCTACAAAGGGTTTTCCCTTTGTAATGAGGTTTGGGATTTGGGTTGTTAGCAGTTTCATTTGAGAAGTTTTCAATTTCAGTTATAAAAATTTCTAAGTATAGACCAGGCAATGCTCTGAATTCTAGCACAATTAGTAGTGCAACTATATAGGACAAGTCACATATTTCCACATTTATCAAATAACAACCAGTAAAAACAAAATGTCTATTGTTACTATAATAATGAAAGACAATTTTATTATAATGATAAATATTCAAGTTCACTCTCAAATTTGTAATATAAATCATGTAAATATAGTTTTCCATAATGTTTATGTTTTTTAAACTTCCTTTGTTTTTGTTTGATTAGTTTTATTTTCATGATTAAGAAGGTTCTTTTACATGTGAGATGTAGATTTTTTTATAGTAGCAATAATATCAGTAAGTTAATCCAAATCATTTTTCTTTGGCATTGATTTGATAAAACTATTAACTTGTACAGCAATAATTAGAATTACAAACCCATAGAGTGAATAAACTAAAACTTTTAAAAGCAGTAGTTTAGGTTTCATGATTATTTATAATTGGTTTATTTTAAAATGTAGTATGAAACATCATGATGTAAGCTCAGAGAAGTATGTTGAAAGTAATGTTTGTTTAATTTTCTCCCAGAAGGTCTTAAATGGAAGCACTGATATATTGCCAAATTTCTTCCAATTGAAGAACATGTTGTTCAATAGTACTTAAATTACTAAACAATGAAACACTCATCTTTAGAATTAATCATTATCATTGGTTACTCTTTTCTTGGGATCCACAGCTGGCTGGGAGAGGCTCAAAAGATTACACCTGCTATTTAAGAACAGAGTAATATGATGAGGTTTTTTTTGTTTTTTTTTTTTTCATTTGACTTCACAAATGAACATATTTTATCTGTGATGCTTTATTCTGATTTATGCCATATACAATTGGCAAGTCCACCGAAGAGTGATTTTCCGCTTTTTATTGCCTGCCTTTGGGAAGCCCACAAGAATAGTAGATAATTTGGGTGATTATTGTTTGAATATGTATGTGGGATTTTGTAAAAATCTATTTTCTTAATATTCCACATTGGATTATTACATAGAATGTTTTCATGTTTGGTTTTCTAGTTTTTACCATGTTCTATTTTTTTTAATTAGTAGACTTTATTTTTTAGAGTGGTTTTATATTTACAGAAAAATTGAGCAGAAAATAGAGTTTCCATGTATCTTCCCATCACTTCCCCTCCACACATACATAGTTTCACACACGTCTTTCATAAGAGTAATACATTTGTTACAATGCATGAGCCAATATCAATACATTACTATAGCCCATAGTGCATTAGATTTCACTTTTTATGTTGTACATTCTATGTATTTGGACAAATGTATAATGGTATGTATCCACCATTAGTGTATCATGTAGAATAGTTTCACTGCCTTAAAAATCTCCTGTATTCCACCTATCAATTTTAACTATTGCTCTCCTCAAACCCCTGCTTACCAATTATCTCTTACTATTTTGCCTATTCCAGAATGTCATATAGTTGGAATAATGCAGTGTATAACCTTTTCTGATTGGCTTTGTTTACTTAGTAATATACATTTCAGTTTCCTCCATGTTTATTCATGGCTTGATAGCTCAGTTCTTTTTTGTTTTAAGTGTGCTTTTCCAGGACTGACCAGCACCAAGTCAAGTAGTTGTTTCAATCTACTTGTGGAGGGTGCAGCTCACAGTGGCCCACGCAGCGATTGAACCGGCAACCTTGTTGTTAAGAACACCGTACTCTAACCAACTGAGCTAACTGGCTGCCCTAATAGCACAGTTCTTTTTATCACTGAATAATATTCCATTGTATGGATGTACTGCAGTATTTATCCATTCACCTACTGAAAGACATCTTGGTTGCTTCCAAGTTTTGGCTATTGTATAATCAAGCTGCTATAAATATTCATGTGCAACTTTTTTATGTGGACATGTTTTCAGCTCATTGGAGAAAATACCAATGGGCACAATTCCTGGATATTATGGTAAACATACATTTAATTGTGTAAGAAATTGTCAAACTGTATTCCAAAATTACGATATTATTTTTCATTCCCAGCAGCAATGAATGAGAGTTCTGACTGCTTCACATCCTGGCCAGATTTGGTGTTCTCAGTGTTTGGGGTTTTAGACATTATAATAGGTGTGTAGTGGTATCTTGTATTAATTTGCAATTCCTTAATGATGTATGATCAGCATTTTTTCAAATCCTTATTTGCCATATGTATATCTCCCTTGGTGAGGTGTCTGCTTAGATCTTTTTACCTATTTATTGAGTTGTTTTTTTCTTATTGTTCAGTTTTGAGACATTTTTTTGTATATTTTGGATACCAGTCCTCTATCAGATATGCATATGTGTCTTGAAAATATCTTCTTCCAGTTTGCTGTGATCTGTTTTTTCATTCTCTTAACAATATATTTCACGGAGAAGAAGGATTTATTTTCTTCTTTTCTTTTTTTGTTTTTAGTACTGTGTTGACTGTTCTGGGTCTTTTGTCTTTCTATATAAACTTCAGACTCATTTATTCCATATCCAGAAAAAAATTTTTGTAATGTATAGATCAATTTTGGAAGAATTAACGTCTTGATAAATTTAATCTTCCTACTTATGTACATGGAAGATCTCTCCATTTATTTAAATTTTCTTTGATTTGTTTCATCATTTTTGTACTTTTCTCATATAGATCATGTACATATTTTGTTAGATTGATAATTAAGTATTTCACATATTTTTGGTGTTAATGTAAATATATTGTGTTTCTAATTTTAAATCCTAAGTTTTTATTGCTGGTATTCAAGAAAGCAATTGAGTTTTGTGTAATCTTTTTATAATTGCTTATTTGTTGTAGGAGGCTTTTGTTGTTGTTATTGTTGGTTTGTTGATTCTTTAGCATTATGTAATCAAGTACATCATTTGCAAACAAAGACAGTTTTGTTTCCTCCTTTCCAATCTGTAGTCCTTTTATTTCCTTTTCTTGTCTTATTGAATTGTCTAGGACTTCCACTGTGATATAATATAGGAGTGGTGAGAAGGGTCATCCTTGCCTTGTTCTTGATCTTAGCAGGAAAGCATCTTGTTTCTCTCCAGATATTACCTGTAAGGTTTTTTTGTTTGTTTGTTTGTTTGTTTTGTAGATGTTCTTCATCCATTTGAAGGAATTCCCCTCTATTTCTAGTTTGCTGATAATTTTTATCATGCATAGGTGTTAGTTTTTGTGAAGTGCTTTTTTTGCATGTACAGATAGGATTATATGATTTTTCTTCTTTAGTCTGTTGGTATGGTAGATTGCATTAATTGGCTTTCAAATGTTGAACCAGCTTTGCATACCTGGATGGAATAAGTCAGACTTGCTTATGATGTATTTTTCTTTTTTAAGTATTGTTGGATATTATTTGCTAATATTTTATTGATAATTTTTGCATGTTCATGAGAGATATCAGTCTCAGTTTTCCTTTATTATAATATCTTTGTCTAGTTTAGATATTAGGGTAATACTAGCTTCATAGAATGAATTGAGAAGTATATCTACCACTTTGATTTTCTGAAAGAAATTGTATAGAGAATTGATGCATTTCTTTTCCTTGAATATTTGGTAGGATTCCACAGTGAACCCATCTGGTCCTGGTGCTTCATTTTTTGACAAGTTATTAATTGTTGATTGAATTTCTTTAATAAATACAGACCTGTTCAGATCATAGATTTCTCCTTATGTGAGTTTTAGCAGATTGTGTCTTTTAAGGAATTGGTTCATTCACCTAAGTTATCAAATGTATGGACATAGACTTATTTAGAATGTTCTGTTATTATGCTTTTAATGTTAGTGGGACCATTAGTGATGACCCCTCTTTCATTACTGATATTAGTACTTTGTATCTTCTCTCTTTTTTTCCTTAGTTAACCTATACAGAGGTTTATCAACTTTTCAAAGAACCAGCTTTTGATATCAGTTATTTTTTCTATTTATTTTCTGTTTCCAATATTATAGATTTCAGCTTTAATTTTCATTATTTTTTTATTCTGCTTACTTTGGATTTAATTTGCTCTTCTTTTTATAGTTTTCTAAGGTGTAAGGTTAGGTTATTGATTTTAGATACTTATTTTTTTTTTACTATGTGAATTCAGTGCCACAAATTTCCCTCTGGCAATTGCTTTCATCGCATTCTATAAATTTTAATTTTGGTTTAGTTCAAAATATTGTTTAATTTCTCTTGAGATTTTTCCTGTGGCCCATATATATTTAAAAGTGTGTTGTTTAGACTCCAAGTATTTGGGGGTTTGCTAGCCATCTTTCTGTTATTGACTTATAGTTTAATTCCATTGTGTCCTAAGAGCATACATTGTATGATTTCTATTCTTTTAGATTGTTAAGTGGTGTTTCGTGGCCCAGAAATGTGATCTGTCTTAGTGAATGTTCTGTGTAAGCTTGAGAAGAATGTGTATTTTGCTATTGTCAGATGAAGTATTCTATCAATGTCAATTATATATACTTGATTAATGGTGCTGTTTAGTTCAACTATGTCCTTACTGTTTTTCTGCCTGTTGGATCTGTCCAGTAGTAAGAGAGGGGTGCTGAAGTCTCCAGCTATAAGAGTAGATTTATCTATTCTTCTTTGCAGTCCTACCAGTTATTAGACACATACATATCAAGGATTGCTGTATTTTTTTTGAGAACTGACCATTTATTGTTATGTAATGCCTCTCTTTATCCCTGATAATTTTGTTTGCTCTTAAATCTGCTTTGTCTGAAATTAATATAACTACTCCAGCTTTCTTTTGATTACTGTTATCATGGTATATCTTTCTCTATTTGTGTCTTTATAGTTAGTGTTTCTTGTAGATAACATAAAGTTGGATCTTGTTTACTTATCCACACTGACAGTCTCAGTTCCTTAATTGATCTATTTATGTGATTAGCATTTAAAATGATTATTGATATAATTGGATTTTAATATCTATGACATTTATTATTATTCTCTATTTATTACCTTGTTTCACTTATTGACTTCTATTTTTTTATCTTTTTTATTTCAATTGAACATTCTATATAATGTCATTTTGACTCCTCTTTTAGCATATCAATTATACTATTTTAAAACTTTTTTCAGTGGTTGCCTTAGATTTTGTAATGTAAATTTACAACTAATCCAAGTCTATTGTCAAATAACACTCTACGACTTTGCGTATATTAGGTTGGTGCAAAAGTAATTGTGGTTTAAAAAGTTAAAAATAGTTGCAAAAACCGCAATAACTTTTGCACCAACCTAATAGTCCAAGTAGCTTATAGCAGAGTATTTCCAGTCCCTAGTTCCCATCCCTTATAATATTGTTGATATTAATTTCACTTATCCGAAACCTATAATTACTAAATACATTGTTATTATAATTTTGAACAAATTATTATCTATTGGATCAATTATGAAAAAATAAAATATTTTATTTTACCTTCTTTATTTCTTTTCCAGCAGTACTTTTGTATTTATGTAGATCCAAGTTTCTGACACACACACACACACACACACACACACACACACACACATAATTTTCTTCTCTCTGAAGAATTTCTTTTAACATGTCTTACATTGTATGTTTACTGGTGACAAATTCCCTCAATATTTGCTTGAGAAAGTCTTTATTTCTCCACTTTTATTTTATTTTTCTAAATTTTTATTACATTCATTGGGGTGACATTGATCAGTAAAATTATATAGGTTTAAAGTGTTCAATTCTATAACACATCATCTATATATTGCATTGTGTGTTCACCACCCAAAGTCAATTCTCCTTCCATCACCATATATTTGATCCCCTTTAGCCACTTCTACTACCCCTCTCCCCCTTACCCTCTGCTAAGCACTAAACTATTGTCTGTGTCTATGAGATTTTATTTGTTTATTTGTTTTGTTCGTTTGTTGCTTTCATTTTCATATCCCACATAAGTGAAATCATTTGGTTCTTGACTTTTTCTTTCTGACTTATTTTGCTTAGCATGATAATCTCAGGATTCATCCATGTTGTCAGAAATGACAGTAATTCAATATTTCATCTTTTCTTATGACTGAGTAATAGTCCATTGTATGTATGTACCACATCTTCTTTATCTAATCATCTATGGAAGGCTACTTCAGTTGTTTCCATGCCTTGGCCACCATGAATATTGCTGCAATGAACATAGGGGTACATATGTTTTCACAGATAAATGTTTTCATTTTGGGTGGCTAGATACCCAGAAGAGGGATTGGTAGGTTGTATGGTAATTCTATTCTTAATTTTTTGAGGAAACTCCATACTGTTTTCTATCCACTTTTAAAATATATTTATATTTTTAATTTTAAAAAATTTTAAAAGATAACTTCACTGGAATTTCAGTTGGGTTTTTCCCCCTAAACACTTCTTTCTATTTGCTTAAATGGTTTCTGAAAAGAAATCTGTTGTAATTCTTTCTCCTTTATACATAAGGTGTTGTTTCACCCCTTACTCTTCTGCCCATCTTCTTTTAAGGTTTTCTTTTTCTCTGATTTCTCACAGTTTGAATATGATATGCCTAGGTGTAGATTTACATTTTGAAATTTATCCTGTCCTTGGTGTTCCCTGAGCTTTCTTGATCTGTGGTTTGGTTGTCTGTCATTCATTTTGGAAAAATCTCACTCATAATTACTTCAATCATTCCTTCTGTTCCTTTCTCTTTTTCATTTTCTTTTGATATTCCCGTTACCCGGAGGCTATACCATTTGTAATTGTCCTATAATGCTTGGATATTCTGTTATGTCTTTATGTCCTTTTTATTTTTTCAATCTTTACATTTCAGTTTGGGAAGTTTCTATTGACAATTTTTCAAGCTCAGTGATTCTTACTTTGCCTCTTTCTAGTCTATCAAAGAGCTAATCAAAGGGCATTCTTCATTTTGGTTTCAGTGGTTTTGATTTCTATTATTTCCTTTTGATTCTTTTATAGAACTTCCATTTTGCTACTCATGAGACCCATCTTTGGTTGCAGATTGTCTACTTTTTTTACATCAGAGACTTCAACATATTAATCATAGTTGTTTTACATTCCCAGTGTGATAATACCACAATTTCTGCTATATCTTACTCTGAATTTGAGTCTTGCTCTGTCTGTTCAAATTATGTGTTTTGTCTTTTTGTAAGATGTGTTCTTTTGTTAAAAGCCAGACATGATATATTGGGTAAAAGTAACTGAGATAAATAAGTTTTTTAGTGTGAGTTTTGTATGTATCTGGCTAGGGAGTAGGCTGTGTTTGCCGTAGCTCTAGGTTAAAGACTAAAATATTAAATATTCCTCTGGTGTCCTTTATTTTTTTTCCCCCCTTTCTTTCTTTTGCTTTTTTCCCTTCCTTCTTTATTGTCTTTGGATTTCCTTAGAGAATTCTTTTTCAACAAAGTCTGGGACATGTGGTTCTTTCTCTTTTAATTCCCTCTTATTATGCAGAGGTCTTCTTGATAACATGCTAAGTTTTGAGAAGTATTTTATAGTACTCTGATTAGGTCTTAATCTTTTATTGAACCTGTGCCCCTGGGATATGGCCTTCAGGTATACTTCTCAGTCCTTCCTCTCCACTTAAGTAATACCTGAAGGCTAGGGAAGTCTGGGTATTCTCCTTCCCTCAAGTCAGTTAGGCTATGGTAAAATCCCGGTTGGTTAGGTTTTGGTAAAATAGTTTGAGGGTAGGCTTTTTCAAGAAGAATTTTCTGGGTATATTTTAAAATGGTTCATTTACCATTTTGCCCTGCTGGAAGCATGAGGAGAGTTTTCGCTTCAGTGTGAGAACGTGGTAGGACTTCTGGAGGTGATACTCATCAAAATGTGGGACCTCTACTAGGATTAGCCACCCCTCCTCGCCCCAGGGTTTTTAACTAAAAAGCTTGTCTACACTGAACCTCCAGCAATTTGTCAATCACGGTTTAAGTTTTCCTATTCTCGTACTAGTTCCAGTGGCAGTTTCTTCTCCTGGGCTTCTCCTCCAATTGTTTGTCATTCTCTGACTCCGTCTATTGTCTCTCCAATTTTGAGGACAGCCATCTGCCCCATGATTACAATTTTCTAAGAAATCAAAGGAAAGTTGTTGATTTTTCTATTGGTTCAGCCTTTTTTAATTTTTTCTGTAAGGAAAGAAGTAATGCCTTCCTAGCTGCTTAGATGCAAAATGGAAACCAGAAGTCACCGTGTTTTGCTTTGAGTTCTAGGCAGCACATTGAACCCAAACAACTAATTTTTTTTTTTGACATTATGTCATGAAATCTATACTGTTCATTTCACTTAGTCATCGAAGCTTTATGAAATTACTCACATACTCTCAGGAAATGATGTTACTATGAAAATATGGTATTCAGTGGGGACATTTCTATTTTTCTGCCTTCCTCTGCAATAAACAGAAACATTACCCTTCACAGCTGTGAGGTCGTGGTGTTGCCACAGTTGTCTCATTTCACTCCAACCCAATGAACTAGGTGGGCATAGTCCACAAAGAGTTTTGCTAACAAGGGTCAAATCCATCTCTGAAAAGTACACATTTTTCTTTTTGTGGATCTAATGCATTTAAGAAAACACTGTTCTTTTTGTGTCTGTTGACTTCTAAGATGAACTTTAAGTTTCCTTTAATTATTGAAAATTGTCCTAAAGCTTAGATTCCTTTTACTCTGTACTTATATCTACCTTTAGTTCACTTTTCTTTCAGTGGACTTTGTTGAGACTGTAGGAACAAGTAGCATTTTGTTTTCTCTGTTTTGATTGTGACAATGGCTGGTTTTCATATAATTTAGACTAGAAGGACCTTCTCTTTACTTCTGTAATACAAGCCCCTGCCTGTGCCTTGCTGGAAAGTCACCTTATCAACCTAGGAAACCACAGATGTTTAATTAATGGCCCTTACTAGCTCTCCCATTGATTAGTGTGACTTTTGATAATCATCTCAAGGAATTTTCCCTTCACAGTTCGATTTACAATGTGGTAAGCAGTTGTATTACACTGAGTGCCTCTCTGATTTGCCTATTGGGTTTAAAGATATTTGTTTTTAATTGTCTCGTTACATTTTTTCTCTTTTATTTTGACAAGAGTTTCTCTGAGAATCCATTATTACATTTTAAAATAGCTGTCCTAAAGCTTGTTCATTCTTTCTCACATATCAGTGATACTGTTATTGAATTTTTATAATACCTTAATGAAATGAAGTTGTCTTCCACTTTTTCTAGGATGAGTTCATGAACTTAATTGCAGACCTCATGTATTCAGTTGTTTTTTTCACCCTTTTTTGTTTGTCCTTGAAGTGCCTTTTTAAAAAAGTAAATTTATTGGGGTGACAATGGTTAGTAAAATTACATAGGATTCAAGTGTACAATTCTGTAATACATCATGTATATATCACATTGTGTTTTCACCACACACTTATTTTTTGTTTTTAAAGTAGAAGTAGACCTGAGTTATGAAATCTGAGCTGTGGACTAGGTAGTCTGTTTACAAGTAGGTAAGTGATTCATATTTATTTGGGTGAATACAATTCAGATGAATGGATTTTACTTTTAATATAGAGGAACATTTGATGTGGGCAATCTTTTAAGAGCTGTGAACATTTGGTACTACATGTGAAACATACCTTGAATTCTCAGGCAACTATAGTGATTTCTCCTAAGAGGAGTTTTTGAAGGATAATAAATTTTAAGACTATAAAATAAACATCATTACTAAAGCTCAAATATTATTCTTATATTGTTTGTTTGTTTTTTATCTCTACCACAAAAGTAGATTTGGAAAGAAATTTTCTATTCCTATCCCTCCCAAAATATAAACAAATGCAGACCCCAAACAAAAAAATTCTTTTCATAATTTAGTTTTTGAAAGGGAATATTTTGTTGCTTCTCTTATATTGGTAGTGGGAATTCTTTGCCCTCTCTTTTTTTTCAGTTTTCTCTGAAAAAAAGTTTTAGATTTTATTTTCCTCTTCTCATCTTTATTGATTTATTTAAAAAGCAACAAACATATTGAACATTAGCATGTTTCCAGAAGTCAAAAGGATACATAAAGTTAGATTCAGAGAAGTGTTAACTCTCTCCTAAATATCTTCATTTTGGTCTTCTATCCCCTGTAGATAGTGAACATTATTTGTTTTCCAGTTTATTTATCTGTGTTTATTTATATTTTCTCATTTTTACTTTTCTCTTACACAAAGGGTTGTACTCTATATAATCTCATTTGCATTATTTTTCACTTATTATTTCCTGGAAATTGATCTTTATCGGTTATTCAAGATCTTTCTCTTCTTTTTTTGTACAGCTGCCCAGTACTTCATTGAATATGTATACTACAGCTTATTTGAACAAATTCATATGCTTGAACATATAGGTAGTTTATAATATTTTACAATTACAAATAATTCCTCAGTGAATAACCTCTTGCTTATATATTTTGATGTTGTTGCATGTGTATCTTCAGGATAAATACTTGAAGTGTGATTGCTGGGTAAATGATAATACATACCAATTTTGTTAAATATTGCCAAATTCTCCTTCATGGGAGTGATGCCATCTTGCATTCCCATCAAAAAATGTACAAAGAGTATTCTGTCAAGCTTTTGAATTTTTTGCCAACCTGGAATGTGAGAAATATTATCCTAATAGAGTTTTAATTTCCATTTCTCTTATACATGTGAATTTGAACATTTATCCATATATTTAAGGGACATATTTATAGATCATTTTGTGAATTGTCTGTTTAACTTGTTTGCCTGTATTTCTTTAGGAAGTTTTGTCTTTTCTCTCATTTTCATATCTTTGTAGTTAGGGTTATTAACCTTGTATCTGTCATATATGTTCTCATCTTGTCTCTTAGTTGGCAATTTGTGTTTTGACTTTGCTTGTGGGGAGTTTTTTTAATGCAAAAATTGTCTTACAATTCCTTTATAGTCACGTATATTATTCTATCTATCTATCTATCTATCTATCTATCTATCTATCTATCTATCTATCTATCATTTAGAATTTTAGTCATATTATAAGGCCTTTCCCACACCCAGTTTAAATGTATCTACAGTTTCTCCTAGTGTGCATAATTTTATTTTTTACATTTGAATCTTTGCTCAGTTTGTGCTGTATTCTTGTATATGGTGATTGTACATATGTCACATTTTCTTTAGCCATTTCTCAGTGGACACTTAAGTTGTTTTCATGTCTTGGCTGTTATAAGTAATGCTACAATGAACATGGATGTGAAAATATACTTTTAAATTAGTGCTTTTATTTTCTTTGTATAAGTACCCAGAAGTGGAATTGCTGTATCATAAGGTAATTCTATTTTTAACTTTTTGAGGAACCCCCATACTGTTTCAATAGTGGCTGCACCATTTTACATTCCCACCAACATTGCATGAGGGTTCCCTTTTCTCCACATCCTTGCCAACACTTGTTATTTGTTGTCTTTTTGATCATAGCCATTCTAACAAGTGTGAGGTGGTATCTCAACGTGTTTTTGATTTGTATTTCCCAGATGATTAATGATATTAAGCACCTTTCCATGTACCTCCTGGCCATCCGTATATCTTCTTTGGAAAAATGTCTGTTCAGATACACTGTCAATTTTTTAATCGGATTGCTTTTATTTTTGCTATTGAGTTACATGAGTTCTTTTTATATTTTGGATATTAACCCCTTATTGAATATATGCTTTGAAAATATTTTTTCCCATTCGGTAGATTGCCTTTTCATTTTGTTGATGATTTCCTTTGTTGTGCATAGGCTTTTTACTTTGATGTAGTCCCATTTGCTTATTTTTACATTTGTTGCCTTTGCTTTTGGTGTCACTTCCAAAAAAAATCATTGCCAAAATGGAGGCCAAGGAGCTTACTGCCTGTGTTTTCATCTAGAGGTTTCATAGTTTAAAGTCTTACTTTCAAACCTTTAATCCATTTTGAGTTGATTTATGTGTACAGTATAAGATAGTGATCCAGTTTCATTCTTTTGCATGTGGCTATCCAGTTTTCCCACCACCATTCACTGAAGAGACTGTCCTTTTCCCATTGTATATTCTTGGCTCTTTTATTGTAAATAAATGGACTATATGTCTACAGATTTATTTCTGGGCTCTCTATTCTGTTTCTTTAATCCATGTGTATGTTTTTATGTCAGTACCATACAGTTTTAATTACTATAGCTTTGTAGTATAGTTTGAAATCATGGAGTCTGATGACTCCAGCTTTGTTTTTCTTTCTTAAGATTGCTTTGGCTACTTGGGGTCTCTTGTGGTTCCCTACATATGTTATGATTATTTGTTCTATTTCTGTGAAAATTGTCACTGGAATTTTGATAGGGTTTGCGTTGAATTTGTAGAATATTTTGGGTAGTATGTAATTAGTTTATCTTTATTCATATTGACATACATGCTTAGGGTTATCAGTTTTCCTCTGATCACTGCTTTAAATAGATCCCATAGATTCTGAACATGTAGTATTTTTATTATCATCATTTTATTTCAAAAATTCTATAAATTCTTTTCGTATTTCCCCTTTTACCCGAGATTTGTTTGATGCAAGATAGTTTAATTTCCAGATAAGGACTTTTGTTTTTGTTGTTGTTGTTGTTTTATTTTTAATTTTAGTTTTATTGCACTGTAAGCAGAGATTATAGTTTATAATAGTTCTACTTTATAGAACCTATGGATGATTTCTTTGTGTTATAATCTGTAACCAATCTTTATGAATATTCTTTGCTCACTTAAGAAAAAACGTATGTTTTCCATTGTACGTTTCTAACTTTATCTATTACTATATGTTTCATCATTTTAAAACGACCTCCACTTATTACCATATTCTTATTCTACTTTCCCATTTTTTCTCTCCCTTATCCTTTTATCCATTAGGTGAATTATTTCTACTTCTCAGAACATGTAATGTTTATATGTTATTCTTCTACCCATGACCTCATCCTCATTGTAGTCTTAGCTTTACAGTTAATATATATAAAATACTTAAGTTAGGTCCTTTTGCCAAATCTTTCCAAATTGTCTTTGGTTGGGTAAAACTCAAATTTCAGTAGGTTCCTCTGGAAAAATCACAATATATAGTATTTCCTGAATTTGGCAGATTGAAAACTATTTAAATAACAGCTTAGCAGGGTATGACATTCTTGGTTCACTTTTTCTCTTCACTTTTATTGAATATTTCTACTCCACTGCAGCTTTGATTGGTATGTTGTTTTTGACAAGTCTGTTGCCAGTTAATTTTTTTGGTCTTTGAAAGGTATTTCATCTTTGTGTCTGAAAACCTGATTATTTTTCTTTATCTTTAAAGACTATTAGTTTTACTAGAATGTGTCTTGCAGTTGATTATTCTGGGTCAGATTTCTGTGGTATTGGGTGAGTCCTTTCAATGTATTTATTTGGATCTTTCATTTTTGGAAAAAAATTTTGAGGATAACATTGTAAACATTATTTTGGTCCAGTGTATTCATTTCCCCCCACACCACCCCTAGGACATCTAATATATGTATGGTGGACCTCCCTGCCTATTTTCCACTTCATCTACTATCTCTGGCCCATTTTACCTCGTTATCTCATTTTATTTCTCCTTATTTTTTTCCCTTACTTTCCTTCAGTGCCCTATATTATATTTTATTTGAATTTTTTCTTTTCTGGGCATCATGTAATTTGGTATTTATTTTTGAAGTGATTTTTTTTCCTTCTCTTTTCTTTCTGAGTCCAATCCTCATTTTATTTGTTCCCTTTTCCCCCATTGTGGCCTTAGTTTTTGTATTTGAGATTCAATGTAGATTTTTAAAAAATATATCTCCAAATGTTTATGTGAGGATTTTTATTGCAGTTTTGTGTGTTCTAATACAATATTTTTCTGCTTTGTTCCTGGTTGTTTGGAGGAGACTTCTTACCAGCAGAAAATCTTTTACATTTTCTGAGTTTTCATTGTAGTTTTGAATAGATGTAGTCTGTTTTATTTCTGTTTCTATTTATTTCTTGAACAGTTCCTATTTCAAGAATATCCTTTTCTGTCAGTTCTGCCCTCTTTTGTGAGATTTCATTTGTAGATGTTGCTAGTAGTGGTGGTGAGGAAAGATTGGTGTGCTTTGTTTCACCTTTGTTTCTGCAGGGTCCTGAATTTCCCCTCACTATTTCCTTCTTTCCATTTGTTGCCTCCTTTCTAAGGACTACCAGCCATTCTTTCTATATAAGAGTGTCCTTCAGAGGAATAGTTGTCCAAAACTTCCCTTTCCAGCCCTGCACACGTTCAACCTCTTCCCTGTATTTGTGCTGTGAGCTACCAACTTATGACCTGCATTCAATATTTTGAAGTTATTGGTGAGCTTTCTTGTTCTAGAAAAGATTTGTCTATATTTCATCTAAGTCTTTTACTTCTTTTTAGTCTTTTTTTATGGCATCTCTTACATACTCAGTAAGTTGCATCTGTAGGTGGTCAGTGGTTAATCTGATAGAATTGTTTTCAGCTTACATGTGATTTGAAGGTGTGTGTGTGTGTGTGTGTGTGTGTGTGTGTGTGTGTGCGCGCGCCTGCCTGTATCTGTGTATATGTTCTCTGTCTCCAGTAGTAGTGGTGAACACAAAGGTAGTTAATGTGTTTCATTTGCTCTTCTTGTTGATAGTTTTTGGAGGTAGTAGTGGTAGGACAAATTCAGGGTGTAGCAGCTGCCATTGTTTTCCAAACCTGGAAGTCAAGATAGGCTTTTTTCTTTACAATGTAACATTCAGGTCTTATAAATTTGAGCCTGTAATAAGAACTCTCACATGGATGAACTGTAAACAGAATTTTGGCCTAAAAGACAGAGGAATTTAATTTCAATTTTGGCCATTCTACATGTATTTCCTGTGAGCCCATCAGAAAACCACATTACTTTTTTTAGTACATATCAGTTTACCTCTCTGTAAAATGAGGGTAGTGGCTAAGACCTTAAGGTGGTTGTTGATATTGCTTTCATCTCTAACCATTTACACACACACATTTACAAATATGTAGCTACATATCATTCTTAGTACTTTAAGAAGTTTGGAGAAGATAAAAAATCCATTTTATTCTGAGACTTGCAGTGCATTTTAAATCTGTGCTGAACATGTTTTCTAGTAACAGGAAATAATCACAATACTAAAAACATTTCATTTTGATATAATATCACTCTCAAGAATATTCCTTCTCAAGGATTTACTACCTCAGTATATCTGTGTGCTTATCTCATACCTATAGAATAATCTCTCTGTCCCACAGAAGCAACTGAACAGCATATTTAAAATATAATTTCATGTTGCTATTTTAGCTTTAGTGCGTGATTTTAAGATTATTAACTCTTTAAAAAGTTTAAAATGGTATAAATCAAAGTAAGAAATTAAGAGTCATTTTAATAGCTCAGTTTTATGTTATTGAGAATTAGAAAGAAAAAAGTTATATATCTCAAGCAGTGCCCCCCCCTTAGGTATAAATTCTAATCTAACATAAACATTATTTTTGTCACACAAGACATAAAATTAGCTCAGATTAATATGTCTAATCAAGGAGGTTAGAGAGAAAAGGAAACTCTTAATCTTCTAGCTAAAATTTCACAGGAATCCTTAATATTTTCTTTTAGTAATTTTAAGTTATTTCTTATGTTTTCGAAATTGTCTTCCAGACAATGTTTAAAAAACTCTACTTATTCAAATATCTTTACCTGCTGAATCTTATATTGCAGTAGGCAGCTCACTTTTTAGTCTAGTCTCTAAAGCAGCCAGATAGTTCACATAAACCTTGGTATGTGCATTTTTTTTTTCTTTTTCGGGTTATTACTCTCATATTTTTAAAAAAGCTATTCCTATTTGTTTAACTGGTGGCAGAAAAATGCTACCTGTTTGGAATCAAAATTATTAAAAAACACACATATATTTTATCTAATTTCTCAAACCTATTCTTTTTAAGCCTATCTCAGTTCTGGTTCATTTCTCTTCATTTCTCCATTCACGTTTTATTCCCTGGTGTTATTTTCATGATTTCATCTTGCAATCATTCTCTAAATTACAATTTGTAAGCTCCAGAAGCAACTGTTCACTTGTTATTATGCTATAATTTGTGTAAATTGCTACCATATGGATAGCAGTGTTTTTGCTAATAATTGGAATAACTGTGCTTTCAGATGGCCCACTGTTTTCTTAAGGTTTCTAAAGCACTTTTTTAGTTAGTTGCACTTTCACTTCTATAAAAATAGCTCTTTAACCTGTAAAACCTATATTGGAAGTATGAAATTCTATAAACAAATATTACCTGATTAAAAATAAGATTAATAGAAATGAAAATACTTTCACAATTCAATACTTTATTCATACATTCTTAATTAATTTTGGCTAGTTTTTTTTTTTTTTTTTTTTTTTTTTCGTTATCTGAAGGATACAGTTAGCACTTTAGGAATATGTTAATTTATGGAGTAGATTATTATGTGAGTTTAGCAAATATTTTGTTTTTCAAACCTCATTCTAATCCATAAGAGCAAAGGATCACTAAAGTGAAAAAAAAAAAAAGTTGCAATTAATATTATTAAAGACTTGAAGTAAAATATTTAATTCATGAAATAAAAACAATATATTAAAAAGGAGTGAGTAGGAAATAAGAAAGAAATCTGAGACATTAAAAACTTGAATACTAAATTAATAAAAAGTTATAAATTAACAAAAAGTTTAAAGATAATGTTGAGAAAATCTCTTTGAAAGAAAACAAAACAAAAACAAAACAAACGCCGAACATAGAAAAAAACTATCAGACTTCTGTAGGTTAAACAAGAAAGATAAATGTATGCAATGTTGGTGTTTCCAAAATAGAAGGTCCTATAACACACTGTACATGAAAAAATCTATTTCAAATTAATTGATGATCTAAATATGAAATCAGAAATTTAAAAAGTTTTCTAGAAGAAAAAATATGGGAGCATAACTTTATGGCATTGGGATAGTGTAAAAATCTTAAATGTGGCATACAAAGCACAAACTATAAAGGGAAAGACTGAACAACAACAACAAAATATGTACCACTGTAAACAAAATTAAAAATAAAATTGTAGGAAAAGATATTTGTAACATAAACAAACAACAGGTTATTATATAGAATGTATCTAGGTGTCTATATATTTATCATCATATATAAATTCTTCTTAGCTTCAATAAGGAAAAGAGTAGTCCAATAGAAAAAATTGATATATTAGTTTCCCATTGATTTTTGTGATATGACTAAACAAAGAGGTTTAAAAGAATACAAATGTATTATTTTATAGTTCTGGAGGTCACTGGCCTAAAAGTTAAGAAATCTTGAAATGGGGATGTTTTGTGTTTTATTTTCCCCTGGAGATTCCTTGCATTTTCCAATTTCTAGCGGCTTCCTGCCACATTGGTTCATGGCTTTACATTATTCCAACCTGTGATCCTGTTATCACATGTGCTTTTGTGTGTATGGCCCTTTTGCCTCTTTCTTATAGGGACCTTTGTAATTACATTGTTCCAGGATAATCTCTGTTTTTTAAAATCCTTGACAATCACATCTGCAAATCTTTTTTGGCATGTAAGGTAACATATTCCCAGCTCCAGGGATTAAGATGTGGACGTCTTTGGGGGGCCATTAGTCAGGCAACCATAATGGCCCAACAGTAGGAAGGGTCAACTCATATAATAGGAAATTGGAATAGTTGCTAAAGATGTGAGAAGAATATAAAGCTCAGTGGTAATCTGAAAAACCAAATGTACTGTCTCAACATTTCGGAAAAACTAAGTCTCAAGTCTGATAATACCAAGAGTTTTGAACATGAAGGAAAGGAGAAATTTGACAATATCTAGTACATTTGATTACATGGATATTGTCCAACTCCAGGCAAAAATACTAGAGAAAATCTTTTACACATGTGTAACAAGTAAGCACATGTGAATAGAGTTTCAATACATAATCCTGTGGAATTCCAAGAAATTAAGCACTGCCAAATAGTGCACTAATGGGAGAATGAATAAATATACATTAGAATATGAGCACTAATAAAAATGAATGACCAATATCTGCATTTATCAACATGGATATATCTAAAAGTCATAATATTAAGTGAGAAAAATAATTTAAGCAAAAGTTTTAAAAACATGCAAGACAATGGATGCTACATGCTATTTATGAATATATGCATATTCAGTTAAAATATAAAAATGTGGTGGAGAATACCTAATACAAATCAATTTCAGGACAGTGGCTGTGTCTGGGGATGAGATGGACTGTGACTGAAAAAGAATACAGGGGATTTCTCCAAAATTTGTAATTTTTTATTAATGAAATCTGAAGGAAATATTGGCCTTTGCTAATAAAAAAATAGGAGTAATTATTTTATTATTTTTTTTTCAGAATATTTGAGACGTTTGATATTAAAGTGGTAACTGAGGTGTTAATAAAGTGAGGATATGTTTCTGGTGATTTTTATTTTATAGGAGTCCTTAATTTGTCCTTAATTTGTAAGTAAAGATTTCTTTACGTTTCCAGAAGTAAGAATTACTAATTTTTAGTTTTAAAGATTTCCTTTACAGTTCAATACTTGTGAAACCATTCATAAATGACAACATACTCTGTAAATGTCAAGGAGGTATAATCACCATATCATCTTGTTTTTAAAGAGACAGATCATCAGTATATGTTTGTTTTATTAAAAAGGCACATCACCTTCTCTGAAAGGATGTATTCCCATTTCTGGGTGTAGACAAGAATCTTTGTTATGGGCTTTAGTTTACAAGATGATTTTACTTACACTAAAAGTCACCACAGCTCTGGGGGGTGAGCGGATCACATTTTTTTTTTTTTCTTTTCTTTTTTCCTGCAGCAATGAAACTAAACAGCCAGGATACTAAGATCATGCTAATGTATTGTGATGCAAAATCCAGGACACAGACCTTCTGATTTACCATTTAATATCCCAATATTCCTGTAAAATGAAATCTCACTGATCAAATTAGACCAGGGCCCTGTGATTTATGGTTGTTATTATTTTTTTTAAACCAATGATGCAGGTTAGTGACAATAACATTAAAAATAAGTAAATATGTAATCAATGGAACACATCCCCTTTCTAATCCCAAGAATTAGGAGCCCTTTTCAAAAACACAAGAACCCTTGATTAATCACTGCAAATACTTCATGCAAATACTTGTACTGTTAGAGCCTTATTATCCATTCTACTGGTCTAATAGGGAAAGTCAGTTCAGGCAAGATAAGCAACAGAGAATGAAAGCTGCTAAATGGGAAGAAACAAACCACCATTTCAAATGTAGACAGAGAACTGCATAGTATGGGACCTTCTTTATGAAAGAAAGAAGGAAGTCCATCTTGGAAATTGTAACTCTTTTGTTACATACGCAAATTGAAAAACTTTATAAAATTTCTGTATTAGCTTGTTAGGGCTGCTTTAACAAAATACCACAGATTGGAGGATTAAACAACAGAAATCACTTTTCTCTGTTCTGGAGGCTGGAGAGTCGGAGATCAGGTGTGTCAGCAGGAGTGGTTTCTCCCTGCCCTCTTTTCTTGACTTGTAGGTAGTTATCTACTCTCTGTGTCTTCACGTGGTCTTCCCTCTGTGTGTCTATGTCCTAATCTCTTCTTCTGAGGACACCAGTCATATTGCATTAGGACCCACTCTGGTGACCTCCTTTTAACTGAATTACCTCTTTAAAGACTATCTTCAAATACAGACACTTTCGGAGGTACTGGGGGCTAGGACTTCAACATATGAATTTGGGAGCACACAAGTCAGCCAATAACAAGTTTCTGAAAGTCAAAACCTAGAAACTCCTTGTTGATGAACAATTTCCCGTTGTTGTACTACAACAGACGGAGGTGTCCCTGTCCCCCTACCGCCACATGGCACAGTGATAGTACATTCTACGTCAGGCAGGACACTTTCAAGGGAGATTCTTCTAGTGTCTTGCCCCCAAGTCCCAGAATGTCACACTGAAGTTAGTAATGGTAATAAAGTACACATTGCCTTTTCATTTTGAAGGGAATGACATGATCTGAATAGACCAAAAATAAAATATTGGACCAAGAGTGTATCTCAAATCATTGTGAGTTTTGAAAGCCATGCTAACTCTCCATAGCTTCACAAAGGATATTAATATGGAAACCTCACTGTAGTTTACTCACAAATATGGCCAAGTATGAGCATATTTTATTCTCCCTGCATACCTCCTTCTACAATCCATTTCTCTGTTGGTGGCTCCCCTATCTACATATTTTCCCAAGTCAGAAACTTGGAAACATTATAATATTTCTCTCGTTTTAGATACATACAGAGCAACTGTTACCAAATCTTGTCTAGATCCCATTATTCCACAATATTCCATAGGCCCAATTTTTGGAAGTCAGTATTTGAGCATTGACTCTTTCTTTGATTTGTATTCCTGTCAAAATTATCCTCTTCTTCCCCCAAAGTAATGACTACTTTTGATTGACTAAGGGAAAGGCTAACACAAAGAAAGTGAAAATAAGAAAAGAATGCCAATTAATATTTGAAATATTATCTTCCTATATGAGTCTAACTGAATTTCCTCCATTTAAAATTATTTAATGCTCAATTAAATCCAAATTCCTTAGCCCCTGATACAAAGCCTTTCCAGAACTGTTTCTGAACAACCCACACTCCCAATATCTATCCACTTTCCTCTTTACACTTTATGCTTCATAACTTGAAAAATTTATGACAATGGACAAATTGGCTTTTCCTTTCCCCCAGTGGAATGCTTGTAAGTGATTAAGCACCAGTCCTCGGGGGTCAGGGCTCAGGAGCTTGATTCCTAGCATTTGCTGATATCTCTAGTGTAAATACTCCCACCATGGCCAGTTTAAATGACTTACATGAAGTCAACGGGCTTGCAAAATTCCTGAGCATTTAACAATTGGTTCTTGTGAAACAGTATATCCAACTTTAGCATACCACGGGTTCCCATCTCCACAAAGTGTTATATCGTCTTCAAATATGCTGTTTTCTTAAAATACTCTTTCTGTGCCTGAGAAACTCCTATTAATCTTTTAAAATACAGCTGGTGTGCTCTCATAGAACCCCCCACCTCCACGCCTGCCTCCCCAGGTGGTCCGTCGCTGCCTTATCAGTGTGTTTGTCCTCATCATAAACACTTTTATGTTGAGTGCCTGACATTATCATATTAGTATATCTTTTCATGCCTTTATCTGTTTCCCAATTAGATTGTTCATATTTGGTAGCACCTGAATTTTGCAGATGAGGAAATTGATGCTCAGAGCCTAACAGTGTGGGGAAACATAACATTACATTGGTTTATTTTTCAATAGCCCAGGATTTAAAAGAATGGATAGATGAATACTCTAAAACAGGGGTGACCAAACTGCGGCCCGCAGGCCAACTGCGGCCCGCGATCCATTTTTTATTGACCCAGAGCAAATTCCAAAAAAATATTTAGTTCACTTAAATAAACCAGGTGAGGCAATACGTACTTCACCTCGAGTGAGTGGCCCGGCTGTGTGTGTATTTTACCGCATATGGCCCTTGGTGAAAAACGTTGAAAAAAGTTTGGACATCCCTGCTCTAAAGTTTACATTTACCTTTGTCGGACCTTAGACAAATGATTTAGCCTTCCTGGGCCGAGGTTTTCTCATCTGCAAATGGAGATAATAACAGGTAAACATGTGAGACTGTGATGAGACAGTACCTGTGAAGTACAGCACAGGGGGTGACACGTAAGGACCAGTCAGTAAATGGTAACTGTAGACTGTATCATAGGTGAAAGCACACTGGAAGAGCCTCCATGATAAGGTCTACTCACCTTACATGCATCTTGCTAGAGTGAAATTTCACAGTTTCAAATAAGGTAGAACATAGAGTTTTTTAAATGCATATCCTCCAATATTTTATCATGATTCCTCCGATGTTTTTTGGTAAATCCTCAAATCTAGATGCTTAAACTAGATTTGATTTTATTACTATTTTTTTAAATTGTAGGCACTGCATAGTGTTGGTTGCATCCATTTAATGCGTGGCCTACTGGTTTCTGCTTGTGTTCCTTTAGCCTTTGTAAGCAAGACTCCTTCCCTCTGACTGTGCAGTCCTGCATCATGCCGAAAGACTGTGAGACCACCGAGTGGTCCTCCTGGAGTCCCTGCTCCAAGACGTGTCGTTCAGGGAGCCTCTCACCAGGATTTAGGAGCAGGAGCCGAAATGTGAAGCACGTTGCTATTGGAGGTGGAAAGGAGTGCCCTGAACTTCTGGAGAAGGAGGCCTGCATTGTTGAAGGAGAACTTTTGCAGCTATGTCCCAGGTACTGTGTGTTCTGTGATGTGAGTATTTAGTGCTATATATAGCCTCATTTTGTGTGATTTAGGGATATTAACAATGGCAACAGTAGCCATGATTCATATTTGTTGAGTCTTTCCTCAGTCCAGAGTTTCATACTGGGCAGGATAGCACATTGAGTTGAGAGCATGGGCTTTGGTATTGATTCCCTAGGCTCCAGTCCTATTTCTGTGAGTTTTTAATCATGGAAAGTTTGGCAAGCGATTTAATTCTGGTGTCTCACTTTGCATCCACTAGCAGTGCTTACTTCATCCTTACCTGACACATAATAAATGTTCGATAATGTTATTTATCGTATTGTATGTTATATCTAATACTTTTAACAGCCTAAGAAACCATTCATAGCATCTCCATTTTGTGAGGACATTACTACTCAGAGAGATTAAATAATCCCTGAGCTTACACAGCTAATGAGGGGCGGCATCCCATTTCTTATGCAGTTCTACCTCCAAATCTAACTGCCACCTGGTAGCATTTCTATTCCAGAATCCCCTGGGAGTCAGAGAATGTTGGACAGAGGGTTACCATAGATTGGTAGCTAGTATATTTTAACATCTTGATACTCATAATATTTTTTTTCTGGCTACATAGCTCTTGATCAAGGCCTCCAGTATATTTTCCTTTCTGTTGTCCCACAATGGGCCCAGTCTGATAATGACAGAAGTCATTTGGGGCTGGTTGTTCAGGTCTTTTGGGGATGAATTTGTGGTAATTCTTGCTGGACAACTGCCCTGAACTATATCTGTTAAATCTGTAGCTATTTTAGATACACATTTTCTGTTGTTTCTAAGATATGAGAATGATTTTCCCTGCAAGAAATGAAATGAAGCAAACAAAAAGCTTCTTGGAGAAATGAATCATCTGGGGACATGAGGATGGTAGTGGATTAAACACTCAACAGGCAGGTGTTCCTGATGGAGCTGGCTATTCCCTAAACGTGAAATGATGTATATATTGGGTGCTGGAGGTGGATAAAAGGGCGAGTTCCTCTTGTCAGATTCTTAGCTACTCATTTCCTCCTCTTCACCATTGAAATCAGTAGAGATTCAACATACTCCTTACATAATGATTGCTCATTTTTTACTAAGATAACACCTTAGTTCTTATTATTCCTTACCTGAAAATCAGAGAATGTAGGTGGGGTTCAAGATCCTTTACAGATTAAGATATTGTCTCACAGAATTTTCCCTCATTGTGTTGAGTATGTGTCCAGTCCTTTGAAACACTAATTTTGAGGCAATGCATGGGATTGGAAACAGCATAAACCCTGGAATCTCTGTCCCCTTTGAACTTGGTTAGACCTGTATTAGAATTGCATCTCCATCTCTTATTAGCTGTGTGTCATTGGACAAGCTCTAATTTCTCTAAGACATCTCCCTCTTTGATAAAATATGTCTAATCATACTGGCTGTGTTGAAGGATGGAAAGCTACAGACCAGATATGTGAAATGTCAGTGCCAGTGCTCAGCAGGCAGGAGACACTACAAGAATGGCAACCTTTGTTGTTGTATTTGCAGGTATGCTCATTTCCTCCAGGAAGACAATCCCTCCTTTCCTTGTTACGCATGCTACAGTAATTCAGTGGGGTGCAAACTTATTTCCTCTGAGTAATTGGAAATCTTTTATTTTTCCCCTATGGAGGCAACATTTGGAAAGGTTTTCAATAGTAAGGTTCTAGGAATAGAATCTGTGTTTAATAATGACCTTGACATTGGTTCCTTTTCTCTTCATTCCTTTCACGGAATGCAAGTGACCTTATCCAGATATTTTGAACAGTTTGCTGATTTATAGATATCCCTTCACTTTTTCCTTCTTTTTTCTTTATTAATAACTATCACAATTCTGTTGGAAGTCAGTGTGCTTCCTTCCTGATGCTGCTGAAAAAATTCAGTTGTATCTACATTTGTTGTATCTACCTTTTACTGAGGACCTATGGATGGCCAAAAACTTTATCAGAAAGTTTAAAAGATTATTTAGAATCACATAGTTTATCATCCAAAGGGACAATTTTGAGAGTAAAAGGTATATAAATTGGTTCAGATTCAAATTGAGGTCCATTTGGTTCAAAGTCACTGTTCTTTTCATTAATCAGACTGACTCTCATGATAGTCACACACCAAGATAAGTGTGTATATACCATATACATGTATTCACATATATAATTTTTTCCAGCAAAATGATGTGGACTAGCAATCATTCATAGCATATCCAAGATGAATTTCTGTATTGATCTTTGCTTGATTGAACCTTAACATCTGAAAACAGAGGCTGAAACATTTCATTAGGGATGGACCTGGCCTTCTTGTTCTGCAATTCGATGATGTTACTGAACTTGACATTTTTTTTTTTTAAACCTTTTCAAGTAATGAATTTGCAGGAAATAGGAGCCTTAGAAAATTCATTGCATACCAACCAGTGTTTGCTAGGGAGAATGATGTGTTAATTAATGATTCCACTTGGTTGTGGAAAGTAGAATGCATAAATAACAACAGAATTAACATTGGCTGACATTCTTATTTGTCTGAAATCTGAGCTGTGGTCTCTTCCACAGGAAAGCATAAAAGTTGTGTATTAACTTTTGTTGTAGTTTGACATCAGTGATTAAAATTCATTGTGAACAGGGGAATGGAAACAAAAAAAAAATCTATTAGGAAACAAAAATGTCCATTTCTGCTTTCCTAGAATTCATGAGCGATTCATACGCATCAAGCAATTTCATTCACCATATTTCTCCCCAACAGGAAAATGTACAGTTCTGGGACTTTAGTGTTTTTAAAACTCTCTTTGAATGTGTTTTGGCTTTTACCCTTCCACCATCTTTGCTATAGGAGAAATGCTCATTGATTCAGTAAATATGCACTGAACTCTTGCTGTGTGCCAAGAACTGTGTTAAGTGTTTGGGCTACCTCAGAGAGAGAATAAAATAAAGTTCCCTCCCCTTCATGGGCCTTAAATTTTAGTGAACATATATACCAAGTAAATATAATAAATGAAATAAACTATGTTTTCTTATGAGCTGTGGAAAAAGTAAAACATTAGAGCAGGGTACATGTGGACGCTTTCAGGGTGCTATGATAGGAGGTCAACTCAGATTACAGAATTAAACAGGGTCTTTAGAGAAGCTTCATTTGAATAGGTAGCATTGTAGGGGATGGCTTAAAGGAAGTGAGGAAATCAGCCATTCAGGTAATTAGGGGAAGAACATCCCAAGAAGAGTACGGAGCTAGAAAGAGCTCTAGGTCCTGTATGTTAATATTGCTCAAGACGATCTTCAGTCGCATAGCTTTGGTTCTACTCCTTTCCCCTGCGGGTCCACACACTATGATTTCAGTTCTATACTCTATGAATGCCAGTTCCTAAGGCATGATTCCATGAAAGAAAATGTGACCCAGAGGAGCCCATTCTAGAAGCATTCCCTGAGACCAGAACATTTTGGATGTTTTCTTGGGACAACTAATTTAACTTGAAAGAAGACAGAGACTAGTCTGTTATGCTAACTGGGAAATTTTTAGCACTACCAATAAGTTAGCTTTCTGTATAGCCTTAAGCTTGTTTCAAGAGTATGCTATTTTTGACCAAGACACATAACCAAGAAACTTCCTTCAGCATTACAGTCTACTTGTAATTTTATACCACCCCCTACAACATAACACTAAACACCCATATTATATATTATGGGGTGAGGATAGAATGAGAGAGGGAATACATCTGCTTGTCACTTGCCACCTTTTCTTTTGGTGTGTTTATCTCCTATCATTGGGCTTTATGACCTTGGGCACTAGGTTGTTCTCTGTCTCAAAACTTTGAAAGATAAGGTACCTTGGCATTTGGATCCTTTCCTATGTCCTAATGAACACTTAAAATATTAGATCCTACATCTCAACTAAGAGGAAGGGGGAAAGCATTTTAAGGCCATAAATGACAGGGTGGCCATGTCTACTAGACAGCATAAGGAAAGACAGAGGACACATTTTAAATGTTTACTGTCAGTGAGCTGAGATATGACGTGATGCAGGAACAACTATAATTCCAGATCCTTTGTGCTTAGGTAGAGAGCCCATTCTGGCTAAAGACACTGTAACACAGAAGAATATTGAAAAACTTTAACTGTAGGCATCTTTTTTGGAAGTGACATCTCAGATAACCCACTAGCAACTTCTACCACCTCACTAGGAGGCATGCAAAAATGGCTGTTTTACCTCTTAAATGATCATTTAGAGTTTGAAATCAACTATAAGACAAAACTATTAAAATGTGACAGTCACCAATGTAGAGTAAAACTGTTAAGATTTCAGGGCAGGAGCTGCATAGCTGAGAGTAATATATAGACTGTGTGATATTATTACATAGAAAAGCCAATTTGTAAAACTTATTCTCAATACTTACGTCTGGCACTGAACAGATGGTCTCTGGTATATATGAATTTATCCTTATGTGGGTAATCTAGAGATTCTTCACAATGAGTTTATAGGTCATACAGAGAGATCTAGCTGGGGGTCCTGCAGCTCACTTTGATTTCCTTGTAAAACAACCTGCTGTGATCAGCCTATCTCCTTAACACCCCTTTAAGGCACTGATGTTCCAGTGCCTTAAATTTTAGATGTTCTAGATAGAATTATTTTCCCTTGAGAAAACTCTGGGTGTTAGTTGATGGATCTTTTTAGATGAATATTGAAGCCAGGGAAAGAGGCAAGGAAAAGGAGAGTAGGTAACAGCTGGGTTTCATCGTTGTCTTCCTTTGCCCATTGGCACAAAGTGAGTGCTGGGATATATCTTGAAGAGATGTTTTTTCAACACCTGCCTTGACCTGAAACTGCTAATTGCTGGAGAATTCGGGAAACTGCTAACTTTCCATTTGTGTTCACTTCGTTTGTTCATCTTAAGAATCTGGTGTAATATACTCTGTTAAAACTAGAGCATCCAGAATATGGTACCCATGTCCTCAAAGAGTGTTTAATAGTTAGTAATGCTCCCGCACATCAACCCATACCTATGGATATGGCTTTTTGTTCTTTATGTTTTCCCTCTGCTTAGAATGGATAACACCTATAAAAGTACCTAGCTCATAGTAAATGCTCAATAAACAATGGGTGAATGAATGAATGAATGAATGAATGCTGAAATGTATGGCAGTGCCAGAACAATATTATGCATAGAATACTTTATTCCATATTTGTATTTATTATATAAAAAGTGTGTGGAGGATTCAGTCATTTCTTATAAAGAACAGCTGAATCGGCATCATCAAAGAGATTAAATAAAGATATCTGCACAGGAAATGGATAGGCACACAGGACTTGAGGTGACATGGTCCCCAGTGGCCGCCTTGCTTCTGCTAACCATGTATCTGGTTTTTCCAGATAAGAAATTTCTGTTGTCATTGGTTATAAAAGTAGGTTCAAAAAGGGTGAGGAATAAGTTTATGATCAGAATTTGTAACAGTGTGCCTTCCAGATCAGAATGGCATGTACATCACCTAACACACCTGCTGTATCGTGTCGCATTTATCACAGCACCTACCACCCTGCACATAATAGAAGCGCAAGAAATGATTGCCAAATGAATTCTTTAAGGATTTTTTTTTTATTGTTAATTAAGCAGGAGTAAAGGGGCCATGAACTGGAACCCTCAGGAGAATCCGTTTTAGCAAAGAAACAACCATTTCAAAGAATTTGTAAATTGGTTCAACAGGCGACTGATGCCTTTTTATTGAGTCTATCTTCTAGTGGTGCGTGTTGTGTCATGAGTCCCCATTGTGCCACTTTAAGTCTTCCTGGATAGAAGATTTGTTCCCCTCTTAATGTAAGAACGTTAACGTACTGCTAAGTGCTGTGCAAAGCGATAGAAGTCTATTAATAATACATTTGTGCAGTTTGGCTACCAAAGCCATCTGCTGAAGAGCAAAGAGCTTTGCACTTCAGAGTAGCTTTCCATAATCAATAGTTCCACTCTATTCAATAAAAAAATTACTAGAGCATAAAATGTATAAAGCTTGATCAGTTCCCTTTATTTGGGTTGTCTGCTCAGTAAAAAACGACAAGTTAATTCTATTCTAAATGCATTTACAACTTTAAAAGGACAACAGACATTATCATCATGAATTAGTCATGCTGCAGTACACTGATTTTTAACATACACACGTTTAATTTTAATACCTTGCAGCAGGGTTTCAATTCCAAGTGTGTTTGCAAATCTATACATGCTTAGTCAAAGCATGTCCATTAACTAATGCAATTATTCTTTCAATCTGTCATAATTAAATCACTTAAGATTCTACCCTATGTTGCTTTGCTTTAAATCTAAGCCTTTAGGAGAAGGAAAAAAGAAACCCACATTTCGTAAGCAATTCTAAGCCTTGTGAAAGTGACAAAGCATGTGTTCCGAAGGGCAGAAGTTGCTATAAGACTGATAGTCCTGCTGTCCTATCGCTATTAGAATTACTGGACGTCACATGGTAGGATGGAGGTCTTTTAAAAATTGTTGCTAACGTGCCTACTTTTCTAATTTTGGCTTTGCTAATTTAGGATATCACTACTCGTTACTTCACAGCAGTAAATTGATTTTTTACTCTTTCTGCTCTCCCCACTTCAATGTGGAGGACAGTTTGAATCTGGGATTCCTTCACTTGGATATCATCACCCTCAGGAAGATATGCTGGCTACCTGGGTGATTGCATTTCAGGACCTAAAGTAGGCTTTTCTAATCTACAATTTGCCTCATATATGTCTTGATGGGAATATATACATCTACTATTAGAAGCTTCCTTTCTTTGACTTAATCTTGATTTCTTTTTTTAAGTTGCATATATCTCCTGAGGATGAGAACATATTAAATATGAATTTTTATTGACCATTTCTTAAGAGTATACTGAAGTTATGGGGAACATCTAAAGAAACTGGGTGATGAGTTTTAGGCATGAGAAAAAGATTCAGTAAGCAGAGTCTAGGAGGTAATTGAAGAACTGAATTTCACAGTTCTAATACATGGTTGTCCCAATGTTTGCATTCTTGTCCCCTATCCTGGGCTGTCTCACTTAAGAATTCTGTGCCGAGAAATTGTGCTGCTAAACTCAGGGCAACAACAATTTGGAAGCATCTTTCACTCCTCTCTTTCTCTTGCATCCACAGCGAACCTGTTACAAGGTTGTCTCCACCTTCACAGTATATCCAGAATCTAATCACTTCTCACCACATTGACTCTGACTGTCTCCCCTGGAGCCACCATTGTTTCTCTTGGACTGTCAAAGACTTCCAAACTTGTCTCCCTCCTTCCACCACCCCATAGTCTATTTACTCAGCAGCGAGGGTGGTCCTTTAAAACTGAAATCACATCGTCATATACAGTTCTCCTCAAAACTCCAATCATTTCTTAGTGCATTTGAATAACACAGTTCTCACTCTTGCTTACAAGGCTCTCTGTAACCTGGCCCTTGGCTCACCCTCATTTCCTATAATGCTCCTCTCAATATGCCTTGACCTGCCTATCTCAATCACACTTGCTTCTGTGCTCTCTTAGAAGGTACCATCCCTGGGAGCTTTGAACATGCTCTTCTCTCTGCTTAGAACACTCCTTGCCTACTTATTCTTATACTCACTCCCTCGTTTTATTCAGGAGTCTGAGGACTTACCTGGTCATGGCACTGAAATAGCTCTCTTTGTCTTTCTTCACTGTGTTATCTGATGCCGTGTTATGTATTGACATATTTCTGTCTGCGCCAGTAGTAGGTAACCTTCCCAAGGTCAGGGACTTTTTCTTGCTCACTGCTATGCATTTCTATTGTCTAACACTGTGCATGGTTATAGTTAGAGCACACAAATTATTTATTGAAAGAAAGGATGAATGAACACATGTTTGAGTAAGTGATTCCCTTATTATTTGGGCAGGCCGATTTCTTTTTCTAGGGAGTCCTGTTTTGCCGCTGCTTCCTGCCTTCAGTCTCTCACACATGCCTTTATATTAACTAAATGTCCTTGTACAAATGGTTTTTCCCCCATGCATTCAGTATTTGAGTTATGAGCATTCCCCTTTTCAGAGATTTGGGGTTCCACAGTGGCTGACAGTGTGCTCTCTCATTAATAGTGGGGCATTGGAATTGTTTTCATGAATTCATGTGAATGGATGATGGATGGCAGGTTTAATGAAGATGCAGAATCACCCGGGAGAAATGTAGGGAATTTGATTTTAGCACTTTGAATAAAGCATTTTTCTTCACAGTCTTGTCTGCTGTAAATGTTAGTGGGAATTTCAGTTTTTACCATCAGAGATTCTTTTATTTGGCTTATATTTTGTTTCTCTTATTAACATACCACTATATCCTAAAAGTGCTAAAATTTGACCCTATGTGACCACAGTGCTCTAATTATAAAATGATTGGCTATAAAATAGTCTCAAACTATAATTGTGTTTGAGACTGGAAGAAAAATATTATGGCAGTGTGAAATTTTGTTGGTCAGTTTTGTCGCTGACGATATCTTTGTAACCAGCAGAGGAATTTTTCCCTTTGATCTGGAACACACATCCTCAGACCAAAACCAACCTTTGCTTGTCCTCATAGTGACGAGGCTGGTATGTGCCTATTGTCTATTGAACTTGCTTTCTATATTCTCTGATCAAGTTTCATTGGTTTGCCATTCACTGTTTTAATCTACCCGAATGTCATTTCATTAAGTAGATGCGTTTTTGAATCAGAGGAACCTGACTTTGAAACCTGCTCTTCCCCTTAATAATGTGAGAATTGCTTACTGTTTATGCCTATTCTCCCATTTATAAAAGGGGAAATAACATTTTTGTTAGATTTGTTGGGAGGATTAAATGAAGTAGTGCACAGAGTAAGCATGCAGAAAGTATTGGTTGTTACTATTACTTGGGGGATAGGTCATGATATCCTAGTAGCCCAGATAAATTAATGCCTTATCTATCTTGTTCAGCTGGACCCTTTGACAAAAGCAAATGGATCCTACATGGTCATATTGGTAAGGCGCTCTGAGGATTGGCTAATTTCTTTCAGTCCATGGCCGTCTACTGTATTTGAGGCATTTCCACAATTGATTTCCATGTGCTGTTCACTTACGGGGGGGAGGGGTAGGACTCTGGCCTTTGACAATCCCCATATTTCCCTCCTAAGCATAAAGGCAAAATGAGGTTGTGTTGAAAGGCATCTGAGTTGGGAAAGAGAGGGTGGAAAGGCCTCGTCTTTGACAGGGACTTAACCATTAAAGCAAATGTCTCAGGCAGTCAGAAAGCCAAGTTGTTCAGAGGCTGGAGGGCTGTCACTGTACCAACTTCTAAAGAAGAAAGCCGGTAACGTTTAACTGAGCGAACTCCTTTGATTTCTTATTCTGTCCGATCCTAGAGACACTTTCCCAGGTTGGTGGAGTTCAGGATGGTCAGTTTTCATGGCTGCTGGGTGATTTGTGATTAAACACAGCACTTTTGAGAAAAATAAAGATAAAAGGATGAGGAAAGACTATGAAAAGACGCTCGTTTTAAAAAGGAATACAGAAGTCCTCTACTGGTGTGCTTCTTCCTCTGCCACTTGCTGGCTTGGTATTTTTTCTGAGGTGGTAAATAATAGTGATAGTGACAAATGTCTTATATTTCTTTACAGAATTTGTTGTTTGCCAGTGAATGGAGTTTGTGCATCTTTGGTTAATGGGCTACCAACAGGGTTTTTGTTAACTTATATAAAGCTGTAGTCATTAAACTTTCCTTTTCATTTTTCTGCTTAATGACTTCCCAAATGTTTCCACTGATAATTCTGATAAGGTCATGACAAATTAATTGAAAATGCAATTCATACACCATGGACCATTCCTTCCAAACAAGCAAACAAATTACTGTCCCTGGCTATTATTCTAAACTTTGTTTCTTTTATGCTTTTTGCTGATCTTTGGTTGCTGGAGGTTATACAGTGGCATTCCTCCATCTCTAAAATTAGGACTTTTGATAAAATCAGTGAAATCCTCATAAATAAAATGTGAATTGTATATATATGTGTGTGTGTTTTCTGTGGTGGAAAGAGGGCCAAGACACATGTAGAGGACATGAGAAGAAAGAGAATTAATATTTATTGAATATTTATTATATGCCGGGTTCAACATTTCTATTATTATTGGCATTTTACAGATGAGAAAACAAAACGGGGCCAAAGTCACATGACTAGTTAGTGTCAAGGACCAGTCTGGTTTGACCCTAAAGCATGCTCATCGCCTGCACCACGCTACCCGCTTTTTGCTTATCTTATTTGCTATGTTATAGGAACCTTGGAGTCAGCTACTTATCTCACCCCCTCCTTAATAACCAGAGAGCTCTTCTGTGAGGGAAACTTAGTAGGAAGAAGGTTTAAAATGAGAAGTTGGTAACCATCCACCCCAACACACCTTTACTTCATCGTGTCTTGCCCTGGAATACAGAGCCACCTGTGCTTTGAATCTCAGAGGCATGGGGAACAAGTCTGGTGCTTGAGTGACCATAGAAAATAGGGTGACAATGCTGTCTGAGTGAGGAGAAAGGGCTGAGGAACTGCCCCCCACCCCGCTCAGAGAAGGACTACCTCTGGGAAGAAGCGAACTTTCTCGGTCTCTGATGCCCAGAAAGTAGAAACGTATTGTTGTCTATATTCACCTGGCATAAGCAGGACTTGAACTCTTCACTCCAAACTCTTGCCCAGCTTACTCATTTTCAAGCCTTGGAAAACCATATGAAAGTGACTTAGTGACGCAGAGGGAGAATAATTGTGTTAGAACAAAACGCATAGCATTGTCCAGATCCTTTTTCTACAATGTGCTTTTCACAAGACTGATTGTGACTGATTCTCAGCTTTCAAGCCTTTTTGAATGATGTCATTTATTGTGAGGGGTTTGATCACTATTAGGTTTCTTAGAGATTTGCCTCCTGATTTTGACGTCTGTTACTTGATTTCAATTTTATCTATAAGGTCAGAGTCTTGGAGACACAAGATTATTTTCATTGTTCCTTTCTTTTAAACAGTCACAAAGTTGAGAATTTTTCCCTAAAATCTGAAATGGGACAGCAAATAGGAGAATGTTCTTAGGTTTGTTTATTGTTCCAGAATTTAATGAGTCTGTTGGTATTTATGTGAATACGGTAGGGTTATACCGTGTTTCCCCAAAAATAAGACCTAGCCGGACAATCAGCTCTAATGCGTCTTTTGGAGCAAAAATTAATATAATACCCAGTCTTATTTTACTATAATATAAAACTGGGTCTTATGTAATATAATATAATATAATATAATATAATATAATATAATATAATATAATATAATATAATACTGAGTCTTGTATTAATTTTTGCTCCAAAAGACACAATAGAGCTGATTGTCCAGCTAGGTTTTATTTTCCGGGAAACACGGTATTAATGCTGTGGGTTGTACGAATGCTGTAATAACCCAGACAAGTAAATTCTGTCTGAAATGATTCTCTAGGTAAGAGTATAGTGTTGTTATAGTTGTTTTGTTTTCTGCAAGTTGTATGCAAACTACATTGTGTTTTCACTTCTTATTTGTGTGTGTGTTTGCCTATTAGTATGTTTCTTAACCAGTTATAAACCAGGAGGACATATTCCTAAGTCCGTTTAAATAACAGCGTGTCTGCTTATGTAAAAAAGTGCTCATCAATTAAATATAGTGGCACTTTATTAATTCATTTTTAATATGTATACCTTCATGCCAGTGGGGTCAAATAGGTAGAAATACTTTGCTGAGTCAGGAAGTTTTAAAAGTTGGAGGTCATCTCAGTCCACTTAAATTAATATATTCCAACTTCACACATTCAAATAGTATCCTAATAACTAAAAAAGAAAGACCACATTTCACACAAAGTTATCTAGAAGTTTGTGAAATGAAACTCCATGACAAGTTCAGCTGCTATGAATTAGGCTTATTTAGTTTCAACTCCTTCCTTTTATTCTTTATTCTCTTATAGCTTCAAAGCTGAGACAAATCCACTGTTTATCCATATTTACTTCCTTCACTCCTCTAATCCTGTGTTATTATCATGTTAGGCTGCTGTGATTTTTCTCTAGGACACAAAAGGGATTTAGTAGTCAAAGCCAGTAGATTTCTTTATCCATAGGCAAAGATTTAGCCTTAGAAAGAGTGATTATTATGCACACTTGTTGTCATGACCTAGGTTTTCTTTACAATTTTATATTTTTCCTTACTTCTTCTTTTTTTTTTTTAAATAAATCAAACCAAACAGGTATTCCTGGAGAACCTCTGAATGGAAAGAATGCCAAGTCTCTCTCCTCCTGGAGCAGCAAGACCCCCACTGGCATGTGACAGGACCCGTTTGTGGAGGTGGGATCCAGACCCGCGAGGTGTACTGCACCCAGAGCTCACCAGCGTCCACTGCACAGAGAGCCAAGGAAGGTAGGCAGTTTGTTCCAGGGACAGATGGTGCTATTGATTGGATAGGAAACCAACTCCAATACCATTTCCTTATATTCTTCTGGATACAATGGCCCCTCAGCATTCACAGATTTAACATGTGTGCTGTTGACTATTTGCAAACTATCCCTAAATTCTGCTACTTGCCGTAATCGGGAATAATTAATGACAGGAATAATAATAAAAACATCAGCCTCAAAGGATCATTGTGAAAATGAAACGAGAGAATACACCTAAGATCTGTAGCACAAATGAATGTTACACTCTGAGGAGCTGGCGTGAGTCGGTTCATTACTAATGCTAGTAATGGATGAGTAGCGTTATTATTATTTGTTTTTCCAGGAGTGGTTTTTTTGGGTGAATTTGTGAATGTGGGAATTTCTACAGATGTGTCATTTTCAAATGTCAAAGTCAATGCCCAATTATTGCCAAAGTTGACAATTTTAAATTGGAGGAGAAACAGTTTCCTCCATGGTTGACTTCCTATTGGCCAGGTACAACCTCAACACTCGTCCATTGGTTTCCGAGTTTGGGACAGTGATAACATATAGAGACTGAAAAACGGACCCAGATTTATTTAACTTCAATGATTGAAAAGCCAGGAGTGGACAATAATGCTTCTATTGTACATGAAGGTGTGACCTGTTCCAGCCACATTGTAGAACAGAGCAGTGTCCCTTGGGTGTGCACATAAATTCTCCCCTGTGGAATTTGGTTAGGGAAGCAAGATGTGAGTTTCCCTGCTATGGAAATGCATCCTTTTTATGCTGTAAAGTTTGTCATACCAGAGGCCTTTTTTTAACATGGCCTCTCATTGTTCCAGCGGCATCTCTGATCATACCCTTGACGATGGACCTATGACTCATAGAGGAATAATATTCCTCTGCTTCAACAATCGAAGTTACAGTGCTACATTTACAGGGCTAACATTATTTTTTAAATGATAGTTAAATTTTCTTCCTTCTCTAATGTCAGTTTTTTCAAGTGAAAATTTACACTTTCTGTTCCAGAACAGACCATGACTATGCTTACTGACTCTTCTGAATTTGGAAGAACAGAATTTAGATAAAACACTCCAGCTTATTCTTTCAGACCTTGGCAATCTTCTGTTCCACCTTGTCCTTCTCCCCCTTTACTGTTGTCTACAGTTCTAGGCTCTTCAGGGATCGGCATAAATACCATGTTTCCCCCAAAATAAGACCTAACCGGAAAATAAGGCCTAGCATGATTTTTCAGGAGGACATGCCCTGAACATAAGCCCTAATATGTCTTTTGGAGCAAAACTTAGTGTAAGATGGTCTTATTTTCGGGGAAACACGGTAAGAATTTATGACCTACCTATTTTCATCTTCAACTTTCAATATTTTCTTGACATTTTTATCTCCCTAAATTTTCTTTAGTAAAAATAGCTTTACTTATCAATCACCTATTTTTAAAGTTTCTTCTGCCTTAATCTTCCCAGCTTTCTTAATGGAAACACATTGGACAGGAAGGTTGTCATTGGGAAGAAAGTGGAATAATGGTGTTCAGAGTTGGAATCTCATGTTAGTTGGGAGTTAAATAGTGGAGGTGCATCAAATGCAGATTTAGCAGCCTCTTAAGCCCTGGTACAATCTGCTTCAAGCATCTGAAGAAGAGGGAAAAATCTTAGGCCAAGTTATACTTCCATATGCTTTCAGATTAATACCTAGATTCACATAGAAACACAAAGTACTTAGAAAACTCTAAGCTCAGTAGCTCAGTTCTCAGGGGGAGCTTAGATGTGGGGACATGATATAAACACAGTGATTTATACCACAGACTTGTACTCTTGTACAAAGTTGAATAAAGTGAGTCAAACTATTGCTGCATTAGAAAATACAGCACAGTCACAATTGCATTCAAGGCATGTTAGAACTTACAGCATACCTTTGTAGTCGTTAACAAAGGCTTCATTTTGCTCTTATGTGGAAGTGAACCAGAAAGATTATTCAGCCATTACTTTCCTTTGTCATAAATGCTTTCATTTCCTACTGTTATCATTTATGGATATACCTTTGACAAATCTGGCAACATGAAAAGTTCTTCTTGGCTCAAGTTAAACACAAGAGAATAATTAAATTGCCATTTTAAGGGACCAATGTGTGTGTGTTTGCCCAATTAAAGTGGCAGAATTTAAATATTTCTAACAATTTCTGCTATGCAGGAAAAATGGCCTAAATTGGTGACATTTTTGCATTTCAGTTTTTGTGAACATCTTTTTTTTTTTTTTTCCTAATGTTTGATATTGGAGGGAGAAGGAATTTTAATAGCTTTGAATTTGGAAAATTTTCTTAGTCACAATTTCTCCGTAGACTTCAGAATACTCTTTTCACTCTCTGGAGAGGAATCACTTGATTGTTATACAGAATCCTAATATTCATTGTGAGTGAACTGTACTGAATTCTAAGAATGTGATCTTAGAGGAATCCATGATCCTGGGGTGGGGAGGGAAACAAGATTAATTTCTATGGATCTTTCATGCAATAAAATTCCTGGATGCCAGAGTGGAGTGTGTATGTTGCAGAAAAGGGGGCGGGGCGTTGAATGCTAATTTTCTCCCAAGGGCTCCAAGTCTCTTGTTGAGTCTGGATGCTGAGGCTGAATTCTAATTGCAGTGCAGTACTATCGGCAACTTATTCTTGGTGATGTCCCATCCACCTCAATTCGCGGTGTTTGTAGGAATAATACAACAATTGTGGCCTATTTACCTGGTTCTGTTGTTCAGTGTTCATGTGATGTTTTAGATGCAGTCAGAACATTGCTACAACAACCAATATGAGAAGTATTACCAGTAATAGCAGCTAGGCCTATAGAATTGGGGATAAATACATAGAGGGGTATTTACGATGTTGTCTACCACTTATTGTTGTGGAGAGAATTGTGTTTCTCTTTTATAATTCAGAAGTACCAACAAGAGTGATGCTTCCTTGCAACTCTAAAAGCCTGGATTTGGTGAGACCATTTTCCTCTTGCCATTTGCTCAAATAAAATTAAAGCTACTAAGCCTCTATTCAAGGTTGATTTCTCAGAAGGTAAAACGTGGAAACAAGGAATGCACCTTCAAAATCTAATGAAGACTGGGACAAATTTATTCTATTCATGACAATGTGGCCTAGATAAAGGGGAATCAACAAATATGAAGTTAAATAGCATACAGATAGAATGTATCCATGAAGTGAATCAAAAATTAAACCAAAAACCCCGCAAAAACTGAATGAAATTTGGGAGAAGGTGTTAGTGTGGTTGTAGTTAAGCAGAACACTGCCTGGTTGTTTTTTGTTTTCATATTTCAGACGTATTATTTGGCATCAAATGGAAACAGCTATTTTAAGAATGGAACACAGTTTAGCTTTGAATTGTTGAGTACATTAGTTGACCCCTCCACTCCAGTAAGACTGAAAAGTTCTTGGAAGTCCTAAGCCTTATCACGCTGGGCCCAGAGTTCACATGAAAGGAGCACATAAAGATAGGGGAACATGTCCTGGAATGCTGAGTAGTATGTGAAAACTTCATATATTTTAAGTCTAACTAATGTAATGAAGACTTAATATGTTTGGGTTCTGGGTTTTAATTCTGGCCAGTATGGAACTTTGTTAAGCCACATAAATGTCGTCCCAGTCTTCTAGTTGATTATATTGGTTTTAAATATATTGATTAGGTGAGTAAAAGTGGATGACAATCACATTTTTTTTTCAAAAGTAATTTATTATGTACCAGCTATGCTTTAGGCTATGTCCTAGATACTAATATTATAAAGGTGATCTTCATTAATTTACAGTCTTTTAATTGAAAAAATTAAACTAACAATTATGCTATAGTATCTTAAGTAATATTATATATATATATGTGTGCATGTGTGTATATATATGTGTGTGTATATATATATATATATATATATATATAAAGACATTGTTAAATATATACATATATATATTAAGGCATTGTTAAAAAAATATATATATGGACATTATTAAGATTATGAAGGCATTGATCTTCATAAAGATGGTACTGCTTAAAGAGAGTTTAAAAGATCAACAGGAAAAATATGCTAAATGGGGCAGGGAGGACATATGGCAAAGAATGGAGATGAGCATATTTCTTGGTGGCATGTGAACTGGTATGAGGAGAACAGGGAATAAAGAAGTTACAATGACACTGGAAAACCAGGCTTTTTGTGCTATGCTGGAGTTAAGACTATATTCGAGAATATCGGTACCTATCACTGCCTTTTTTCTGCACTGTAGGCTTTTAAGCATAGAAGAAATCTCATATTTTTAGCTGTATATAAGAGTGGAAAATTGTCAGTATACTAAGAAAATTCTCATGAGTGGTCATGTCCTATTTGCAAACTTATTTGATTAGCCAAGAAGTTTTTGAGATATGAAATAAAGTAATTTACATTAGGACTAGATGAACAGATTTCTTAAGGGGTAATTGAATGAGATATTCCACCATCATTTGAGGGCCCAGAAATGTCCTTTACCTGTCTTTTGAAATTGTTTTATTTTATTTTATTTTATTTTATTTTATTTTATTTTATTTTATTTTATTTTATTTTATTTAAATTTATTGGGGTGACAATTGTTATTAAAATTACATAGATTTCAGGTGTGCAATTCTATATCACATCATCTATAAATTACATTGTGTGTTCACCACCCAGAGTCAGTTCTCCTTCCATCACCGTATATTTGATCCCCCTTACCCTCATCTCCCACCCCCAACCCCTTTACCCTCTGGTAACCGCTAAATTACGTTCCCCAGATTAATTTTCAAACCCCGTGGCCATCCTGTGGTCACCGACTGCCCTTCAATCCCTTCCCCCCCCCCCCCCCCCCCCGCCCATCTAGCAATCCTCAGTTTTTCCTCTTTGTCTCCAACATTGTTTCTGGTTAGTTCATTCACTTATTCTTTTCTTTAGATTCCGCAAATAAGTGAGATCATATGGTACTTATCTTTCTCTGTCTGACTTATTTCACTTAGAAATTGGTTTTAAAGTCAGTAAACTCATTTGAGTGTGAGAAGAAAGTGTCAGGAAAATAATGCACTTAGAACTTCCCTCATTGTTAAAATCTTAGAGGAGAAATGAAATTGTTTAAATGAAGTTACAGCATTTTCTCTTGCTTTATGATAACAGAGAAGGAGAGATCGCATGATGAAATAATATTTGATAACTAACAGCAGAATATTTGGGACGGAAGGATATTGGCCTTTAATCTTTTTACCTTGGAAACATTCTTTCTCTCTGTCTATCTCTCTCTCCATATATCTATATCTATATATATATCTATATATATATCTATATATATATACACATATATATATATATATTCATATTCATGTAGTTCAAATATTCTATCCAAAAATTCAAAAGTGTGAAAGCTGAGAAAAATTTAGAAAAGAATATTAAATATTTAGAGGCAATTAGGTCACCAAGAGTCTAAATTGAGATTGGTTTCTACTGGTTCTGTTTCATTGCATTTGTATCTCAGTTTAGTGATTTTTTAAAATCAAATATAACAAACTTATCTTAGTGTGATATAGCAAATGTTTATTGAATTACTATGCTTAGCAAAAATATTGAAGAGTTCCTACTTTAAGCATTCATTAAATTATCAGGCTGTTCTTGACATTAAAATTTTCTTAATTTATCTAGCTCAAGGTGTAATACACATGATTGAAACAAGAGCAGGAGAGAGCTGCCCTAGAAAGAATTACAGAGGCAGGATATTTGAGAGAAAGTCTACCATTGAATAAAAGTTACTCCTGGAGAAAAACAATGGCTTGTGCAAAAATAGGTCTTTTTGGTAAGTCCTCTTTAATTTGATCTCCTAAAGAGGAAAAATACATATTCTTCTTTGTGCCATATATTACATATTTATTCAAAGTTAACACAACTAAATTAATAATTTTGTATGCTACTGAAACCACAGCCTATCACATCGTGGAGGAGCAAGACTGTCAAGGAATAAGAACTAGACATATTTGGATTTTTCCAATGATTTTCCAGTAATATTTGAACTTTTCTAATCCTATCGCACTAAGTCCATACTTCTGAAACAATACATCACTTTTTGACCGATTTCTAACCATTAGTATTATTGTCTTTGTCACCCATTAGGTTGTAAAGCTTTCGAAGGACACCATGGTTAGGGTCCTTCTTCTTTGTATTTTCAACTACCAGTGTCTGCTATGCAAATGGCAAATTACAAATGCTTATGGAATTCAAAATGGAACATTCCTTAAGTGAAAGAGTGATATATTGAGTTTGGTCAAACTCCTTTTGCTTTTGAGGTAGCATAGAGAAAAAAATTGTTTTACTGTTGACAAAACCAAAATAGTCTGCTATCTGGATATCAGCATCCCATGCCAAGGCCAGGTGGTCTGGGGGCCTGAAATGGAGTCAGATAAAATAGAAGATACAAGGATTATGATGTGATGGAAATGGTCCATGGAGAAAAATTGGGTAGGAGTACAAAGGAGGGAAAAACCAAGGGAGCCTCTTGGCTGGGGAGATCAGCTTGGACTGAAATGGTGGTTTTGCCCAGGGGTCTTGGCCCACGACACTGGGTAGTTGATTTTTGAATAACTTTCACAATTTCCAGAGTTAAATATATCCCTTTTATTATCCAGAGAAGACAGATTATGGAAACCACAAATGATTTAAAATTATTTACTTCTATTATTGTTACTTCTGATTTATTTAACAATTTAGGAGGGAAGATGAGACAGTAAAACAAATAACTACAGAAATGTGTAAGTTCCTTAAACAAAAATGGGAACTTTAGGGAAGAAAGATTAAACTAGTGGGATGTGGGGGACATTAGATTGGTTCATGAAGAAAAAAGCTTTTATATGGACCTAAAAGGAAGGGCATAATTTAAACAGGTATTCATGCGAAAGGCACAGAATCCCAGGTGAAGCAAGTGACATGAGGAAAGACACAACAGTGGAAAGTTATAGAACATATTTAGAGTAAAATCAGAAATCATGTTGGACATGAATATGGCGTGGATGAAGGGAAGGGCTATGGGGTCAGGATACAGATGTAGAGTCTTGTGGTCTTAGGCCTGGTGATGGTCGGATCCTGAGACGGCAGGACTTGAACTATTGCTCTCTCCATCCCTGTCCAACTTTCTGAGCTCCAACAATACTGAACATTTTCTTTTGCATGTAGGCCTTTGGAGATAGTCTCTGTCTGACCACTGAGCACTATCCTAAGATCTCCACCATTTCCCTCCACCCTGACAAACTTAATCTCTAACACAGACCTATCACCTGGAAAACCCCCACTTCTTAGAAATTATTCCTTCTGGGAACCCAGGAGACGAGACATAGGGTCTCTGCTCCTCAGCCGGCAAAGCGCTCCATCTCCCTGTATTATGTTGTGTACAGTGGTAACCAGGCTACTGTGCAAGGCCCGTCAGGGTCAGAACCACATCTATGCTGTTCACTATTATTTCCCCAGCGATTAGCACAGTATCCAGCACATAAAAGATGTATTGACTTCAAGGCTTTACCCATTCTCATGTTCCTTTTATCATGTTCTTCTTTCTTTCTCATGGTTGATTCTCTGCAAGCATGCAGTTGCCAGTCTACTTTCATACCTGGATGAAGCTCATGGTAGAAACCTGGGCAATGTCCTTGATATTTCATGGTCATTCACCTCTTCGCCCACATTCACTCTGTCACCAAATTCTGTTCACTCTGGTGCATGGGCTATGGATTCTTGAGTGGAAGCTGAGGGGCTGAATGTTACAACCTGGAAGTGTAGGGGATGTATCTCCTTGAGGAGGGAAACTTCACCAATGGGAAACATGATTTAGGAGGGAGCCAGGCTCTTCCCAGTGCACCTGCATATTTTTCGAGTATAGTCTCGGCAGTCCTTCCAGAGGTATCTGTTTTCTGAACACAGAGATCTGCTCTGTATCTTTGTGGTTCAATGTGAAATGGTCAGTCAGCCCAGTAACACATCACATAGCCCTGCGTCCTTCCTGTACTCCAACCGTTTCCTCCCTGTCACTGCCCCCTGGCCTTCTTCCTCCCAAATAAAGTATTAGCACTTTAATTCTCATTGTAGGCTCTGCTTTCTAGAGAACTTCAGCTACCACAAAACTCAATGAATACGTGTTGAAAGAGAGAAGGAGAGACACTGTTTTTAAGGATTTATTATAATAGTCTTCAGGAGACCTGGTATAAGCTTCAGGTGTAGTGGGAGCTGTAAACAAGTCCTTTGCCTCCTTTATTTTACTTCTGTTTTTTTTTCCCCCTCAACCTTATTTTTTTCCTCCTCTTCTTTTCTATATATCTTCTTCCTTATCATGCAGTTTTTCTGTTTCTTCCCCTTTGGCATCTTTTTCCCTTTTTTACCCCCGTCTGGCAGATTTCCCTGCAGGTAGCATATTGCCTGACACAGTAGGCATTTCTCGAACTAATGAATGTAAACCTCTACACAGAGTCTTACCACTCAGTTTTAGGCATTTCTTTTCACTTTGGGACTTTTCTCTTGATTTCAACTGCTCACGTACACCTGTACTTCATTAATGAACAGTTAAGTTCTCCTTTCCAGGCTAAAAGATTGCATTTGGAAAGACATGCTGAGACTAGTGCATTTACAGTCTTTAGTTGGGAGTCTCACTAAACTTCATTTTGTCAGTTGGATTGGATTTTTCTCGAACACCAAGCCAAGACGTAATGAGGTTCCTCTGGGCAGTGTAATTTCTGAAACAAAGTTAGTCCTTCCAAATCTATTTCTCCAGCCTTGTTGAATATGTGAATGCCCTGGCAAGTAGGTTGTAGAAGAAACTTCTAGTTATTGTTGAAACCTTCCCTTATGCAAGTTTCACAACTTTCTCACCAACTATTCTACTATGTAGCATTTTTTCCTGCTATCATTTGAACTTCTCATCAGTTCTGTCCTCAAGAGAGAAGGCTCAGTAAGATCTCTGTTTACTTCAGAGTGGTTCAGTAACTATGTCTTCTGGCCATTTTCTCAAGCATTCTGGAGAAGAAAATCAGTTCCCATGCCAAGAGTAAACCTGGAAAACCAGCTGAACTGTGATGCTACTTGTAATTGTTTTAAGAGTCTGTGTGTCTCCATGGAAAATATAACACTGTAGTTCATTTTATTCTTTTTAAGATCTATTTTTCTAAGACTTTAATTGTGTTGCTGACTCTTGAAATTTATCCAAGTCATCCCAATTCTTTCTAGTCTTGGAGCTGAGAATTGTACACAGCTATTTCTATTTGAATAATCTATAGCATTTTAAATTCAGTGTTTCCTATGTTGGGCTCCATATTATCCTGTCCAACCCCATATCAGATTTTTCTCCAGTGTTCCAAAATTCAGGAAATTGTCTCTCTTCTAGGCCAGTGCTCATGGTAGAAACCTTGGCAATGTCCTTGACATTCCACTGTCATTCACCTCTGTGCTCACATTCAGTCTGTCACCAAATTCTATAATTCCACCTCCAAATATAGATTTTATTTATAATTAAGTAATTAATTAATTAATTTTCATCCAGCTCCCTTTCTGACAGAATTTCTGACATGAACTGCTACAATAGATCCCTGACTGATTTCCCTCCTTCTACACTTACCCCTAAATAGAGTGTGGCTCAGCACGTGGGCTCTACAGATACACTACCTCTGTCCAAACCCTCTATCACTTACAAGCCGTGTAACCTTGGATAAATTAATGAACCCTCTTACCTTCCATTTCCTCATCTGTAAAATGGAGATGATATAGAAGTTCTGTGAGGATGAAATGAACACACACACACACACACACACACACACATTTACATACCACTTATAACAGAGCCTTATACAAAAAGCACTTAGTACATATTAGCTATTATTATTTTTCTTCTCCCCACTCCTGCCAAAGCAACCTTACAAGAAAGCTTATCTGAGGATATCAGTCACTTACAAGATGACTTCAAAGGCTTCCTCTGAATGAAAACCTCTTCGCACCACTCCCAGCGCCGTGTATGATCTGGCCCTTGCCTACCTCTCCAGCCTCACCTTACTCCACTGTCTCTTCCATATGTTTATTCCAGCCACACTGCTTGCCCTTGGGCAAGTCAGTTGACCTTTCTGTGCATGAGTTTCTACCTTGTGGTCAGAAGCTAGCATAGCATCACCCAGGCAACAAAGAGCATGAGAATCACAGACCTAGAACTTCCATATCTTTATTCCAAACTGACACATTTTCACAGTCCGCTGAGGAGACTAGTCATTGTGTCCCAGCCCCAATATAAAAGAATGAGGATGTGGAGATTAAGAGCCCTTGGAAAATGTGACCCCTGGCTGGGCAGCCGCTTGTTAGCAGTAACTATACACTTTGGAAGGGAAGCACACATCTTTGAGGTGCAGCTAGCTGGCTCTGTCACAGGCATTAGTTTCTATTAATTGCACTCCTATATTAATTTCCTATTGCTGCTATAACAATTTACCACAAACTTAATGGCTTAAAACAACACAGATTTATTATCTTTCAGTTCTGGAGGTCAGCAGTCCAAAATGTTTCTCACTGCACTGTCATCAAGGAATTAGCAGGGCTGTGTTTCTTCTGGAGACTCTAGGGGAGAACCTTTCCTCGCTTCTCCCAGCTTCAAGAGGATGCGTTCATTTCTTGGCTCATGGCTCCTAACTTTATCTTCAAAGCCAGCAACATAACATCTTCAAATGTCTTTCTGACTATGACTCTTATGCCTCCTGGGTTCACCTATAAGGACCCTTGAGATTCCAGTGGGCCCACCTGGGTGAACCACGATAACCTCCTCATCTCAAGGTCAGTTCATTAGCAGCCTGAGTTCTACACAACCGTGATTCCTCTTTGCCATGTAACCTGACACTCACAGGGAGTAGGGGTGAGATGTAGAATTGTTTGCGTGGCTGCTATTCTGCCTACTAAAACCCTCTTCTCTTCCTTCTGAGAAATAAATCCTTGGGGTTTATTAAAATTAAAAAAGGGGGTAGTCTGTATGAGTATATGGATTATGAAGTATGATGTAAAGGGGTACAGAGATTTAGTTTAATAACTAAGAATTTAGGCTCTGAAGTGGGGATTGCCACATGTGAGCTATATGCTGTTACACAAGTCACACAGCCTCTCTAAGCCTCAAGTTTTCTCATCTGTAAAATGGAGATGACAATTGAATTGTCAAGATTAAATGAGATGATTCATATTTAAATGAGAAAAAAACATCACAGCACAGTGCCTAATGCATAGTAGTGCTCAATAAGTACAATGTGCTATTCTATTTTAATTTTTAGACAGTAAGACTTTGCTTTTTGGTGCACTCACACATTTATTGAGGCCTGATATAGGCTAGACACCACATCAAATACTATCAGGATATAGGAATGAACAAAAGAACCTTGAAGAGCAGAAGGTCGAAGTCAATTGGGAGAGAGAAACATAAAAACAAATTATGTGGGTACGATATGATGCATATTTTATTCCAGTTGTGGAAAAAGTATTTTTGAAATGCAAGATTAAACAATAAGCCACCTAGAAGAGGAAAGGAGTATGTATTTCATCACTATGTTTTACACCTGAAACTAATATTGTATGTCGACTGTAATTGGGAAATTAAATATATATATATTTAAAATAAATAAAATGCAAATATTTTAGCTTCCTCATCTATGAATTCAGAAACTGGAATATTATCTCATGCAAAGTTTCTTTCAGAAATAAGAGTATATGGTCTGTTCTCTCTGAGAAGGAGTAAATTTACACACTTTTAACAGTCTGCAGGGCATGACCCTGGCACTGGCCTGGACATGTAACTGTCCTCAGTGTGGTATGGCATGTGTGTGAGAGGTCACTCTTTAAGCTTCTATTGGTTAACCTCTACATGAGATTAGTCAGTCACTGAGAACACGACACCAATGTGAATTCTCCAGGAGTGCATTCAAATCAGCTGCTAATAGATATGGGACTGCACTAGAAATTTTGGAATTGTGTACATCAGCATTCCATTCAAAACATTCCAGTTGATTTTATTGGAACAAGTCCACAGACCATGACTTAAGCGTTCTATTGCAACAGTTGGACAGATAAATAGTAGTTGATGTGAGAATTTTGGAATGGTATAATAGGACATATAACAAAAGTGTTGATGTTTTCAGAAATTTTCCCAGGGCTGTTCTGTTACATAATTGGCATGACTAGTTATAAAATAACTATCCAGGATTTCTTAGCACACGAACGGAGAGTTGAAAGATGAATAATTCTAAAGGAGTTGTGCAAAGCCATTATAGGAAGAGAAACTTGGAAGCTCAAATGTGAATAACTGACATATACATATATTAAGAAGTATAAAGGGTCTCAGATATTATCCTGTTTGTGAGCTAACATGTTAGCCTATAGCTCTTTCATAGATACTGGCAGGAGACATGAGACCCCTTGGTCAGAGACAAAGGGCAGTTTGTTACTCACAAAAATGTCGATAACCAGAGTATTGTCATTTGTATTAGTTTTTGTGAGCCTCAGTTCTCACAGTATAACCCACAGGGGCCATGCAATGCTGCACACATAATGAGTTGTGTGCCGAGAGAGACACTGCGCTTTAGAAACACCAGTCTTTTATAAGGGGGCTGAAAGCAAACCTACACAACCTTTGCCACCAAGGGTGATGTTATCCTTCTTTTCCAAGACTATTTGCTATATAAACATCCTTGAAAAGAGAGCCTGGAACAAAAGCTGTCAGTATCTCTGATCATAAGACATGCAGCTATATGACAGATCCATATCACAACAACAACAACAACAGTAACAACAACAACAACAACAACAACAACACACACACACAGGTCAATATATCCCTTTTCATTACAAATGTAGCTACAGAGCAACAATAATCAAAACAGCATGGCATTGGCAGAAAAACAGACACATAGACCAATGGAATAGAATTGAGAACCCAGAAATAAACCTATATAAATATGGACAGGTAATTTTTGACAAAGAAGCAAAAAACATATCATGGAGAAAAGACAGCCTCTTCAATAAATGGTACTGGGAGAATTGGAAAGCCACGTGCAAAAGAATGAAACTGGACTGCTGCCTGTCAACATGTACCAAAATTAATTCCAAATGGATCAAAGACCTAAGCATAAGACCTGAAACAATAAACTGCATAGAAGAAAACATACGTACTTAACTTGTGGACCTTGGGTTCAAAGAGCATTTTATGAATTTGACTCCAAAGGCAAGGGAAGTACAAGCTAAAATGAATGAATGGGACTATATCAAACTTAAAAGCTTCTGCACAGCAAAAGAAATCATCGACAAAATAAAGAGGCAGCTAAATGAATGGGAGAAGATTTTTGCAAACAATGCCTCTGAAAAGGGGCTAATATACAAAATATGCAAGGAACTCATACAACTCAACAACAAAAAAACAAACAAACAACCCAATTGAAAAATAGGCAGAGGCATTTATTATTGTTCAGCTTTAGCTACAGGTGTACAGTGCAGTGATCATACTTACAAGAAGCGGAGTACAGCATTGGGAATAGAGACAGTGGAAATGTAATGGCTCTGTGCGATGTCAGAGGGATAGTGGATGGGGGGAGGGGGGTTCACACAGTGTGAGGGATAGAAATGATAAACGTCTAAGTAGTACTTTGTCTTGGGCACCTGAAACTAATAAAAAAAAAAAATAGGCAGAGGACCTGAAGAGACATTTCTCCAAAGAGGTCACACAAATGGCAAATAGACATATGAAAAAATGCTCAACATCACTAATCATGAGAAATGCAAATGAAACCACAATGAGATATCACCTCACCCCAGTTAGAATGGCTATCATCAACAAGACAAATAGTAACAAGTGTTGGAGAGGCTGTGTTGAAAAAGGAACCCTCATACACTGTTGGTGGGAATGCAGATTGGCGCAGCCGCTATGGAAGGCAGTGTGGAGGTTCCTCAAAAAACTAAAAATAGAATTACCATATGACCCAACAATCCCGCTCCTGCGTATCTACCCAAAAAAATCTGAAAACATTTATCCATAAAGACATGTGTGCTCCAATGTTCATTGAAGCATTACTTATGGTGGCCAAGACATGGAAACAACCATAATGTCCTTGGATAGGTGAATGGATAAAGAAGTTGTGGTTATATACACAATGGAATACTATTTGACCATAAGAAAAGGTGAAATAATACTATTTGCGACAACATGGATGGATCTTGAGATTATAATGCTAAGCAAAGTAAGTCAGACAGAAAAAGTAGAGAACCATATGATTTCAATGATAAGTGGTATATAAAACTGAAAACAACAAAAGAACAAGACAAACAAATGAAGAAACAGAAACTTATAGACATAGAAAATAGTTTAGGGGTTACCAGAGAGTAAGGGGGGCAGGGGGGCTCTAGAAGAGGGTAAATGGGGTCTAATATATGGTGATGGAAAGAGAACTGACTCTGGGTAGTGAAGACACAATGTGATGTATAGATAATGTATTACAGAATTGAACAGCTGAAATCTATGTAACTTTACTAACAATTGTCATCCCAAAAAACTTTAATTAAAAAAATATAACAAATAATTTTATATAGTGAGTTATCTGCTGATTTTCCAATTATAATCAGGAACTAGTATCTCTACTGTATGAAACAATAAAATGCCTATTTTCTTTCAAAAATCATTAGTTGGCTAAAAGCAACTGCATATTTTGATATCCATCCTACCATGTAGTGTTAATTCATAGAAGGAAATTATTATAACCAAAAAACCCCACAAGCAACAAATACTTTTACTTAGAAAATAACCTCTCTCTCTCTTTTGGAAATTGCAGCATGCACACTCTTCTTGGGAAATGTCTTCCATTTCCCTGAATAAAGTACATATTGTAGAGGTACTGGACCATTGATGAATAGCTTTCTCCAACAAGCTATAAGAAGAATTTATTAAGGATAGAGAAATAAATATGTAACAGATTGGCTTCTCCTGTATAAATTTTTGAGATGTGAAATTTAAAATGATTTTGTCCAAATTGTTAGCCAGTAGAGATAATGTTCCAGAAATTCAACTCCAAATAATTAAATGTTCGTATTTGTAAGCTGCCTCCTATTAATAGCAAGTTAACAAACTTTTTTATTTTTCCTAATTTTATTTGGGAATTTTCAAATGTACATAAAGTGGAGATAATAGTGATTACTTTTCGATAAAATGGAATTACGTGGAGCAAAATACTGAACTGGGACTTAAGTAAACAGAATTCCAATTCTGTCTGTATCATTGATAATAATACATAAATAGATAGATGAGTTCCCCAATTTTTCAGTTACAGTTGACACAATATTACATTATTTTATAAAGTAGGAGTAATAGCATGTAGTCATTCTGATCTCACAGGTATATTACATATTAGTGGGAAATAAAATTGTTAAAATTAATTACATTCTGACGTAAATATTCTAAAGAATGTTACCTATAAAGTTCTTTTTCTTATTATCTGTAATGTCTAATTTCACTGAAATAGAATTGATTAAGGACACTGCAAGTACATTATTTCACCAAAATTCTATACCTGTAATTTTATTTTTCCTAGTTAGGATATACTGTCAAATTAGTCAGATTCATTTGGTGTTATTTAGACAGCTTGACATGATAGCTGTCATTTTAAAGACTAATTTCATTAAAATAAGCTATGTCATCATTTGTTTAGTTAATTGTACCTTTCTACATTCTTCTGTTTAGGCTATGAGAAACATTGTTGGAAGCGAGATTTAAAGATAAGATTTTGGAAGTGAGAGAAAATGTAGATGTCATTTAAACAGTAATTACCAAGAAACCTGGTGATATGAATCACCTATGGTATTTGTCAAATATATTCACTCCTGGGCCATTTGGCTAAAGATTCTGCTTCAGTGGGTCTAGTGTGGGCCTAGACATTTGTACATTTTAAAAAAGAATAAAACAGGTGATTCTTATAAATGAAGAAGGTTGGGGAAGATGGACACAATTCACTAACTGTATGCTAAAATATGTAAATTGAGACCTGTAGTGGTTGAAACTTGCCCAGTTCTCAAAGTTGGTCAGTTATAGACTATAGACCTATGCCTTAGACTTCTGTAATAATGACTCGTCCAGTTTTCCATCCACTACCCTGGCCTAAAAGTTAAAGTGCTTATACAACATGTATTATAGCTACTCACTTACACTGATATTTCCCCCCACACTATTTATTCACTAGTCCAGTAATTTGTTTCTTAGTAAATTCAGCAACTATTCAAGTCCTAGGGACTGGAAAGCAGCCCCAAGTATCACAGAGCTCCAGAAGAACTTACTTCCAATGATATGACTTCAGATGTCAGCAGGGTTTAGTGTGGAGTTTCAGCTTTAGCATCAATACTTTTAATGACTTGTTACCTCTCATCATTTCTTAAGTATGATTTTATGGACCTCTGTTTTCTGGTTATTCTTATATCTTATATAAGCCATATGGCTTCTCTTTATGATCCTGCATAAAACTTCTATTGTGATAATACTATGTCAAAGATCCTTGAAAATCTGTAACCTGTAATAAAGGCAAAGATGATTATTTTTTTACTCTGTTTCCAAATGACTTGAGGTGGATGTAAAAAACATAGTGACTATACAGCAGGTATCAATATGTTTATTCTCTTCTTGGGACTCTGAAACTCAATTTATCAAGACTTTCTCCTGATTTCTTTTTTATCCTTAATGGAAGGGAAAACCCTATATAATATAATTTAGACCCCATTGTTACAGGTCAATGTGTTTTGTTCTTCTTTTTATATCAGATAGAAGACTTCTTAGAGGAGCTTTATTTTCTCTTTCTCTTCTAATCCTATTTTGGACATCTTATAATACTTTTTTTATTATTATTAGTTTCAGGTGTACAAAACAATGTAATAGATAGACATTTATACCCCTCACAAAGTGATAAATCCCCTCCCCCAATGTACTACCCTTCTGAAATCTCATACAGCCAAGGGAAGTAAGAGAAAAAAATAAACATATGGGATTATGTCAAACTAAAAAGTTTTTCACAGCAAAGGAAACCATCAATAAAACAAAAAGGCATCCTACTGAATGGGAGAAGATATTTGTCAATGATATGTCTGATGAGGGATTAATATCCCAAATTTATAAAAAAATTCATTCAACTCAACACCAAAAAAAAACAAACAACCCAATTAAAAAATGGGCAGAGGACATGAAGAGACATTTTTCTAAAGAGAATGCACAGATGGCAAAGAGACATGAAAAAATGCTCAACCTCACTAATCATCAGAGAAATGCAAATAAAAACCACAAAGAGATACCACCTCACCCCAGTGAAAATGGCTATCATCAATAAATCATATAATACTTTTAATCTTAGCTTTACACAGTAGTTTCCTTATACCACTTAAAATTCCAAGCATCTTTTACCTACATTTGACCATTTATATCATGGAGCGGGGGGAACCCCAACTTCCGAGACAGATCTATTTCTGAGTACCTTATCATCATTTCCAAATGAGAATATGGATGAGCATTTAAGGGGAAATGCAAGAGGGGAAAGAAATTTTTATTCAAGTCTACCTGATAGTTGATATTCGAGGACAAATACCAGAGTATGTCTGAGAGTTTTGATGTTTATTGAGAGGATTGTCAAGGCCAGGGAAAACTGGAGGTCCTTCAGAACTCACGTAAGGAACCACCTTGGGAGGGGGCTGCACTGGAGAGCTAGGGAAGGAGAGAGCATGGGGCTGGGGAATGAAACTGGCAGATGGTGAGGGCCCATAGCTATTTTTGGATACAGGCAGGTAAGGTTGATTTAAAGGGCCTTGATGGGACTGGCACTGAAAAAACACATCATGTGGCTAATTCCTTAGTACGATTTAATGGTATATGTAGTCCTGCCCCACTTGCTCAAAAGGTTGTAGTACATTTTCATTTCAATCTCCATAATCACTAGAATTCCCACTTTTTCTCAAACTTACCTCCTTTTTTTTAGAAGAAGCCATATGCATGCATGTCTTTGGGATGTTTCTTTTTAATTGAAGAGTAACGGAATAGACCTTCTGAATTGGTAAGATAAGGAAATTTTTAAAATTGCGTTCACGTAACATAGTAGCAATGCGTTTATTAACTGCCCATTATTAAGCAAGTGTTTCTCAGCTCCGAGCTAACCCATCCATTCTCTTCTTTATGCAGATGAAGGCTCAGAGTCAAAGTATAACCTTAGCAGTGTTGTGACCATTCCTGATATCTTTACTGAGAAAGTGGAATCATAATATCTTCAGTGTGAAAGATATTATGGATTATGGATTGGTGGTCTGGTGCAAACCTTTCTCAGACACAGCAATTTCCTTATGAAGTGACCCTGAGTGTAGTTTCAATTTGCATGCTAGTGATAACTAATTTATTACTCTCTAAAGTTCCAATTATTACATAGATTTCTCTTATATTGAATTGCTTCTTGTGAATTTCCATCCATTTCTCCCAGTTCTGCGCTTAGGAGCTACATAAAATTAATCTATTTTTCATATGAAAATCCTTTAAAACATTAAAAACAGCCACACTATACTCTACATTTTTCTCTCTGTACCAAACACCCACGGTCTTGAACTTTTTACTCATGGGTCATGTTTTCATACTCTTTTAGCATAAAGGATGCTTAATGAATTCTAATCATTTCATAATGAAGTATGATTTTCTTTCTGTGGTTACTGTCTATTTAAAAGCAAGCCTTTGAATTTTGCCTGGGATTGTTATCACACTGAATACACTGTGGAATCCTCTCTCTTTCTATTTTGGAGCAACTATCCAAAATTGGTTTGTTTTCTTCCTCCACTTCCATGTCCAAAGTCCCTCATGTAGTCAGGCCCCAAATAAACTATCTTAAAACTGCCTGAAGAGACCGAGTTCTTAGGATGAGGGTGGGAGTGTGTAGGAATTTTAGTTACACAGAGTCTGAATAAGTAGGTTTGGGCTAGTGGAACCTCAACTTCTAGATCGAATAAAGTAAAAGGGATTCCCCTCCCTGCCCTGCAGACAATGTGGGAGCTGATTTTTTATTTTTATTTATTTTTTTTCCCCACTCTAGAATACTGCCTCTGAGATTTTAATGAGCCTGCAAATTACCTAGGTTTCTTTTAAAATGCAGATTGTGATTTGGTGGGTGCTGGGTGGAGCAGGGATCCTGCATTTCTAATAAGCCCCCGGGAGTTGCCTCTGCAGTAGCTCCATGTGCCATACTTTGAACAAAGCTGTCCAGTAGAAATCTGCAAGTCACATAGATAATTTTAAACTTTCTAGTTGCCACATTAAAAATGCAAAAATAAAATAGTAAAAATAAATAGTTGAAATTCATTTAAATAATATATTTCCTTTAACAAAGCATATCCCAAACATTATCAACATGTAATCAGTATAAAAATATTTTTAACATCTTTTTTGTACTAAGTGTTTAAAATTTATGTATACATATATTTTATTCTTACAGCACATCTCCTATTGAATTAGGTACCTTTCAAGTGCTCAGTAGCTATAGGTAGCTATGTGGCACCTGGCTACCTAATTGGATAGTGCAGCTCTAGATCTTGATATTTAGATTTCTAAGAACCTGGAAATAACACAAATAGCTATTTGGTGATGCTTATTTTGTATATGGCACAGCTATGAGATGTAAGTGTCACACAAATGCTTTAGATGGATCATCTCATGAGATCCTACAGCATCCCTCTACCATAAGCAACATTATTATCCCCATATACAGATGAAACAAGTGAGCCTGTACGCCGGTGGTAACTGGCCTAAAGTCACAGTGGCAGAGCTGGGATTCAGATGCAGAGTGTAACTCTGGAGCCCATGTTCTTAACCACTGCTCCACGCAGAGAGCCCTCCCCAGAAAGCAAGTCCTTACGGAATGGGAGTAGCAGCCCTGGCCTTGGGGAGGAAAGACAGCAAAATGATTGCCTGTGGAGCGGTGTGCCCACTCAACTCTGAGGCTGAACTTCACATTTCTTTTCATAGGACGGATGTACTTTCCTTATTGTATCCGTAGGCCTTTGGTACAATTGATTAACTTCTCCAGCTTAGAAACAGCACCCTCCTGTTGGCAGTGCCTCTGAGGATCAGGGATGGTGGGGCAGGGAGGGGGATCCGGTTCATACACTGGCGACAGGACCCTGGGATGACTGGACCATCGGTCCAGAGGATGATGAGGCCGGCATCACGAGGTGCACGAGCACTCTGGGAGAGTCCCTGAACTTATTCCCAGGGAATAGGGAATAGCCACGTGGGGTGAGGGCTTGAATGATTTTGTTTGTACACTAAAGGGAAACAGCACACTTGTGGGGCCGTATCTCCCATCTCAGCAGTGGTTGAGGCTTTGGTGATATAGTCGCCCCTCCTTATCTGCGAGCATATGTTCCAAGACCCCTCATGGATACCTGAAACCACAGATAGCATGAATCGTATGCATATTATGTTTTTTTCTTTATATATACATATTTATGATAAAGTTTAATTTGCAAATTAGGCACAGTAAGACATTAGCAATAATAACTAATAATAAAACAGAACAATTATGACAAGGTACTATTGTAAAAGTAACGTGAATGTGGTCTCTCTCTCCAAGTCTATCATTGTACTGTACTCACCCTTTTTCTTGGGATGATGGGAGACGATACAATGCCTACATGATGAGGGGAAGCGAGGTGAATGATGTAGGCATCGTAATTTGGAGTTAGGCTACTTTAAGGGTAACTTGCCGCAAGCACTGTGATACCAGGACAGTTGATCTGGTAACCGAGAAGGCTGCTAAGTGGCTAACGGGTGGGAAGTATCTGCAATGTATATACATGGACTAAGGGATGATTCACTTCCTGGGCAATGGAGCGGGACTGCTCCCGATTTCATCACACTGCTCTGAATGCCACACAATTTAAAACGTACGAACGCCACACAATTTAAAATGTACGAATTGTTTATTTCTGGAAATGTTCATTTCATATTTTCAACAGTGGTTGACCACAGGCAACTGAAGCTGTGGAAAGTGAAACCGTAGGCGAGGGTGGGGCTACTGTGTACATTCCCCTATATATTCTGGGCTGTAATTTGCTTGGAATAGGCGGCTAGTTTTATTTTTTAAAAATGACATGATTTCTTTGTCTACCTGAGATTTTGATTCCCTCTTAACCAAATTCTTTCTGCCTTCTTCGTGTGTAGACAAGGATTTCAGTAATAGCAGTAACAATGAGAATTTGAAAGGTAAAATTACTGCATAATGCCTAAGAGGGCAGGGCAGGCTCTGGAGTCAGAATGGTGTGCTTAGACTCTGGTCCCCTGTGTCCCCTGATAGCTGTGTGCCCTACACAAAGTCACTTACCTGTATGAACCGCAGGTTCTTCTGAGCTTAAAATAAGGCTAATAATAGCACTGGCCTCACAGGGCTGTTATAAGCATTGTGTAAAATAGTACACATAAACTATTTTGCTTAGTACCTAGCACTTAGGAAATAGTCAGTAAATGTTACCTCTTAAACTAGTATTTCTATTTTTACTCTTACATCTTATTATTCTATTTTCCCAAGCTGAAATGTCATCCAGTTGTTTTACTTTATTTATTTATTTTTCTTACCACAAAACGTTTAAAGTACCCCTTCCCCTCTTTTGGTTTTCTTTAGGATTTTTACAAGCCCAGTTTATTTCAAGCATTAGTTCTGACAACATCATTCTGATTTCACACTGAAGTCACTAATATTTACTCTTGGCTGTGTTTTATCCTTCCTAAATCTGTGCAGGTCTAAAAGATATGCTCAGCAAGAGATCCCCATGCAGCCCACAAATTCCCCTTGGAACTTTATTCTGTTGAATCTTCTTTGGGGTTCTTGCAATTTGTGGGTCATAATTCCTTTTTGGGGAGCCTACACCTTAAAATGTATTCCTTAAGAGCTTTAGCCTGTTGCTTTTCTCTGACCCTTTTGGACCTTGCATTTCTGAAGTCTGGGGTCCAAAGCTAGCTTAGTCCTCTGTCTCCCACAAACTCTGAAGGAATTGAATGAAAGCCTGGGAGGGGCACAACCATCCACAGCGACCCCCAGTCTTGACTCATCTCCAACTTGGAACAAGACTCAGTCTCTGAATGCAATCTCCAACAGAACTCCAATGAAACAATGATTAACAAGAATGGATGTTTCCCTGGAGATCTGAGGGAAGAAAGAAATGAGGAGACATATCCCACATCAAACAGCTCAGTAACATTCCTCATTAGATCAGTATTATCTTCCTCAATATCATCTTCCAAATTCTTATTCTCTGCTTGTTTATCTCTTTTTCTTCTTTAAATCCAGACTTTTCTTCTTCTTCTTCTATTTTTTTTTTAAGACAATGCTATTCTTTTCATGTTGGCCATACTACATTTAGCAAATCAAAAGTCTGAAGGCTACAAATCTGAGGGTATCTATATATTGCCACTAAATAGGGCTGTAGGGGACAGAATCTCAGTTAATCTACTCAAATTGCTTTCTGCCAGTGCTCTCATCATGCCCACACTACTAAACATTTGTCTCATTTGTCAGACTTTGTCCTGGCATAGCAGCTCCTTTCCCTACTTTCTTTATAATTTCAACTATGAACGTACTGTCAATAGCATTTTCTAGATGCTCTGCTTTTGCTTGAATGAGATTTTCATGAAGTATTTGCACAGCTGAAATCTTCATTTTATTTTAGCATACCTCTGTGATTTTTAATTGAGGTGCAATTTACATAAAGTAAAATGTTCAGATGATAAATTTATGTTTTGATGAATGCATATCCAGACACAAGCATTTCTGTCACTCCAGAAATTTCCCTTCTGCCCCTTCCCAGTCAGTTCCATTCCACTTCCAACTCCAATCTCCACCATAAGCAACCATTCATCTGATTTCTATAACCTCTGGTTAGTTTCTACTGTCCTTGATTTTATAGAAGTGGAATCATATCGTCGTATCTTTTTGTGTTGTCTTTTGCTCCACATATTTCTGAACTGCATCCATGTTATCTGGGTAATGGAGTGGGTATTGTTTTATAAAAAAACAAAACAAAATAACTCCCCTCCCTTTTTCCCCCCCAAATGGACTGTAGCATTTTACAGACCTGCTAGCTGTGTGTAAATAGGAGGTTCCGGTTGCTCTATATCCTTACCAACATTTAGTATTTTGTATCTTTTTTCCTTTAACTGTATTGCCAAGTGTGTGGTATCTCAGCAAAGTTTAATTTTCATTTCCCTGGTGACTAACGATGTTGAATACTTTTTTATATGTTAATTGTATATCTTTTTTTCCCATAAAGTTGGAATCTTTTACCCATTATGGAAGGGTTGCAATGGATTTTCAGTCTAGAATAATAATGTCCCTGTAATCCAGTAGATGGGCTGGAGTTGTCATTCTCTCCAAAGGTTACTTCTCTGTCTCCATCTTTTTTTTCAGTCTTCCCTCAGCTACCCAACATATGTTTAGATTCATTGATTTCCAAATAGGTGACCACAGCTGTGACATTTAATGTGAAAATGTATATGAATTCACTGTACTGTGAAAGTTTTACACATTTGAATTATTTTCCTACCTTCTTATAATATCAATTTTTTTTTTTTAATTTTAAGATTATTATATGCTGTACTCTAGTTGAATGCCCTAGCCCAGGAGGTAAAAGGTGCTATTTACAATATCCTATTTAACTCCTTCTGTTATATTTCTAGTTCATTCCATGTAGCTGTATTATTATATTATTTTAGACTTTTCCCAAATATTTATTCCTGTGTGTTACTGAGCATGTCTTCTTCCACTGTTGTTTTGTTCTGTCCTATCATTTGATGTTCTGTCTTCCATTTATTCCATTTTGCAGCTTTATATTGATCTTTTTCCTTCTTTCCTTTTCTTTTCAACTTGAAGTACACCCTAAAATTATTCATTGAGTGTTAACTGCTGTGTTAATATGCAGTCCCTGTTGTATGGACTTGTTGCTGTTGATTGAGGGTCGGTAGGTTATTTGCATACAATTATTTTCAAGTAATGTTAACTAGATTGCACTTTGTCATTCCCATTTTCCTAGCAGGATATCTGATAAATTTTTCGACTGATAATTTTTATCTTGAAAAGACAGAGGAGGAAATGAGACAATCTTCTATTCTGGATCTAAAGGAACACATTTATGAGGCAATTAGTGTGTAATAGACAGCCTGTGTAATACAGATGTGAATCCAGTGCTGCAGTGGGACCATCAGGCCAGGAGACAGCCCTGCCACACTATGCACTTGGTATAAAGAAGGTTATGTTTGCAGTCTACTTGCAGTCACTTCAGTTCCAGTTAGGGAATCCTGAATGCTCCACTCCAAGCTGGGAGTAGTTTGCCACTCAATGGCCCGTGGTTTGGGGTGGTGAATAAAAGGAGAGTTAGAGATTCTACCAAACTGTCCTTTGATTGATGATAACGTTGCATTTGCTTTCATGATCCATTGTGAGACGCTATAGGAAGCCCTCCATAGTATAAATATTCTTGCTGAAACTCTGCTATTAGCAGTTTATTCTTTTGGCTTAAGAACTGTATTTACATTAATGTATTTGAGTAAGAGGATAATACGTTATATCAAATACCTTATAACATTATATGTCAAGGATACTTTAATCTGAACTAGTTTAATGAGGCAGCACTCTTTAATTTTTACTTTTTCTAATCAGTTTTTATGTATGAAAATAATATATTATTGTAAAAATTTATGTAGAGAATATGAAGTACAAAAAGTTAAAAAAAATTCTCTCAAGCCTGCCCCAGTAGTCTCAGCCATGTTATTGTAAATAATTTTATATATATATATATATATATATATATATATATATATATATATATATCACACATTCAAACATAGGTCTATCTAAAGGGCACTCAGATTTTTTTTCCATAATACAAAAAGAAAGAAAGAAAGAAAGAAAGAAAGAAAGAAAAAGAAAGAAAGAAAGAAAGAAAGAAAGAAGGAAATCATACTTGGCATAATGTTCTACAAATTTCCTTTTGTTCGTGATACTATTATAGTAAATATAATATATATGTATACACACACACATCCCTCATTATAACAGTTGCATAATGTCCATGTCATGGATGATCTTAGTTAATTTAATCATTTCCAATTAGAAGGGTATTTAGGAATTTTTTCTTGTGACAAATAGTGTTGAGGAGACCATCTAGCTATATATCTAGCTTCATTCAACTGTCACTTGTCATTATTTTAGTAAGATTTTTCGAAGTGGAATTGTTGGATTTGTGCATTTCAGATTTCATAAATACTGTCGCAATTTCTTCCCAAAATGCTGTGCATTTTAAATTTCATTAACAGTCTCCAAGCATGCCCGTTTCTTCATATTCTTGCCAGTACTAAATATTTTCATTTGTTTTTAATTTTTGCCAAGTGGGTGAGAAAATTGCAGTCTTGCTATTTCACATTTTTTTTGGTCATGATCATTAGTGTGAATTTATTTATCCAACAAATATTTATTGAGCATCCACTATATGCAAGGGACTGTTTTAGACACTCGGAATAAAGCTTTAAAGAAAGCAGTCAGTCTTTCCTGTGGTATTTACATTCTGATGGGAAGAGAGAGATTAATGGATAATTTGACCCCAAAATACGTATTGGAAGGTGATAGGTGCGATGAAGAAAAGTAAAGCAGGCTAAGAAAAGATAATCATGAAGACATAGGTGAGACTGTGTATTGCTTTAAATAGGGAAGTCAGAGAAATTCTTTCTTAAGAGATGATATTTGAATAGAGACTTAAGTAAAGGAATAGAGTGAGACTGTATCTCCCTGGGAAAAGAGTGTTCCAGACAAAGGAAAACAGTGTGAAGTCCTAGGGCTGTAGTGTGCTTGGATTGTTCCCTGACGTATCACAGAGGAGTATGAGGCAGGGAAGGCAGGCAGGAGGTGAATCCGAGGGTTAGCCTGAACCAGGGCCGGTTAAAGCATAGGTGAGCTGGCCAGGGTAAGCATTTGAGATTTAGCGAGTGAGATGAGATGCCCAGTTTCTCTGAACATTATCACAGCCTAGTGGTGAACCAAGGGCAGAGCAATGTGAGTGGTAAGCCTGTGCCAGGCAATGAGGCAATGAGGGGTGCGTTGTCTGTAGAGAATGTATAAGCAGTAATAAGACTAACCAGAAAAAACAGGGAATAGATTAGTAGTTGCCAGGCTAGTTAGTGATGGAAGAGGATGAGAGTGGCTATGAAGGCACAGCATGAGAGAGCCTTGTGGTGATGGACCGGTTTTGTATGTATCTTGATTGTGTGTCTGTCGCACCAATCTGTACAGGCAAAAAAATTCATAAAACGAGAGAGAGAGAGAGAGAGAGAGAGAGAGAGAGAGAGAGAGAGAGAGAGAGAGAGAGAGAGAGAGAGAAATGAACACATCCAAATGAATGTATTTAAAGCTGATGAAATTTGAATAAGCTCTGTAGATAGTGTCACTATCCATTTCCTGGTTTTGATAGTGAATTCTAGTATGTGAGAAATTACCATAGAGGATACTTGGTGAAAATTGCACAGGACATTTTGTTTTGTAACTTCCTGTGACTTTATAATTACTTCAAAATAAAAAGTGAAAAAAGGTATCACCAAGAACCTGCAATTCTTAACAATATCAGTGATAAAATACTCCTGCCCCCTTGGGACAGGCCCCTCCCACTGCCCCACCCTTGGTACTCACTGTTACAGACCCAGACTTGTTTCCTGTTCTTTGTTATCGCCTTTGTGTGCTAAATACTTGGGTAGCAGATACAGGGCACTCAGGTTTTAATATGGATCAAGACATAGATAGAGGTTTGTTTAAACTATTACCAAAAACTTCCCACACATAGTGTTTTTTTCTTACATATAACACTCCATACGTTGATAAACAGTACTCTAATAATATTTTTTACCTGGAGAAATAAATATTACAAAATGTATTTAAGTAAATTACAAAGTAAACTTAAAGACAGTACTTAAAACTTTATTATGCTATCTTATAAATTCTTATAGTTTTTGTCTGACATTCTTATATTATCCAAGCAATAATCATAAATGCTAATGTTTATCTTTTCTCATTTACAATTTATAACTTTTATGTCTTTTTAAATTGTATTGCATTGGTTAGAAAATCTATACAATGGTAGGGCATAACATGTTAGCTGATGTGCCTGCCTCATTTCTGACTTAAGTATTTAAAGCTTTTCATCTCTAAATGATTTGGTTGTGATTTATGTTAGATGGCATTTATTAAGTAAGAGAGTTTGTGTCTTTGTTTTGGGAATTGGTTGTTTGATTATTAATGATTGTGGAACTTATATATAAATAAATAGTATTTATGTATTACGTATCATTATATAATATATCATTATAGCTATATATGTATACTTACTGAGATGAGTTTTTGAGTTTCCTCTCTCAATCAATTTATGCAGTAAGATACATTAACAGATATCCTAATGTTCAACTATTTTTGCATTTTTAGGGAAAAAAACCCATCTTGCTCTTTTACATTTTTTCAATTCTTGAATGTTTTAATGTGCTGCTGGGTTAAATTTCCAGTACCCTGAACATAGTAGAAAAAGGAATATTTGTGAATGATTGCCATTTGGATTTTTACACACTTATTTATAAGTGCAATTTCATTTTATAATATTTTTCCCTCTGCTGTCCTCTAGTGTCAGGTTACAAAATTCAAAATGGGATCTGCTACATGGTGAGAGTGGAAATGTTATATGGAGTAAAGAGAATAGTTATGTCAGAGTGTTGAGAAATCCAGGCTTGCATGCCGTCAAGGTGTGTATAATTGGCCAAAAGTTAGCAAGACAGTACTTTATACATGGGACCTTAAAAAATGAGACACCAGAAAAAATAAAGAGAGGGCCCTGCAGACCAACCTCATGGTTATGCCCAGGTTATTCCAGGCTTTTTCAAAATCGCTCACCCTGACCCTGATCTGTTTTTCTTCTGGAGATATCTATCTCATGCATTTTTGGAACCAGGCACATGGAAACTTAATTAATATTTGTTTTATAATAGCCCCTTGTTTTAATATGTAAATGTAATTCCTCCTATCAAATTATAAGGTCACCAAGGTATGGAATTACGTGTTCTCTTCTCTGGGACTCTGTAGCAGTGCCTAGAAAGATGGCTGGGAGTTAATGATAACTGCTTTGACCTGAGGAAATAAGCAGTGGGGTAAGATGGGAGATTTAGTAGTTCACCATTACATTTCATTTTCAGCTCAAATAAGACAGTGATTTGTGTTAAGTCGGTCCAGTCTGCTTCCAGAATGTTTCCTTTTGTGGAGAATGTATTCTTTCCCTTTAAAATTACACTGCTTATTGCTAAGAGGTTACCAAAGGTAAGTGGCCTACTGTGGATTCTTTCACACTGCTTCTATTTACATTTTCAGACTTTGGAACCGTTATCAAATAAATTTAACATTCTGACCTTTAACGCATGCCTCTATTAATCTGGCTCTTAGTTCTACTAGCCATTTTTCATTCTGTGTCTCAGTGTCTTATTTCTAGTAAACTATACTGGCTAATCTCATACCCTAAGACTCTGTAACCAATTAGTTCTTCCATCTGCTATGTTTTCATTGCTATGGGATCATATTCTTTTCTTGATCAGCCTCCTGAATTTTTTCTTACTTTTGAAAACATATATCTCTCAGTATTTTTTAAACACATCTCTGTTGAAGTTCCTATTATTTTCAGTTTTCAGTTATAAAACAACTGACCATAACTTATGACTATAAGGGTGCCTTCAATTTCAAGGGACACTTTTTTATTATTATTAGTTTCAGGTGTACAAGACAACATAATGATTAGACATTTATACCCCTCACAAAGTGATAACCCCAACAAATCTACTACCCAACTGATACCGTAGAGCTATTACAATATCATTGACCATATTCCCTGTGCTGTACTTGATGTATATACATTCAACTATAGTTGACATTCAATATTATTTTCTATTAGTTTCAGGTACACAAGCCAGTGGTCAGACATTTATATAATTTATGAAGTGATCCCCCTGATGAGTGTATTGCCCATCAGACACCATACGTAGTTTTTACAACATTATTGACTATATTCTCCGTACTGTATTTCACATCCCTGTGACTATGTTGTGACGACCAATTGGTACTTCCTAATGACTTCCCTTTTCTTACCCATCCCCTCAACCTCCCGCCCAGCTTGCAACCCTCAGTTTTCTGTATCTTAGAGTCTATTTCTGTTTTGTTGGTTCATTTATTGTGTTCTTTAGATTGCACACATAAGTGAGATCATATAGTATTTCTTTTTCAGTCTGACTCATTTCATTTAGTATAATCCTCTCTAGGTCCATCCATGTTGTTGCAAATGGTAAGATTTCATCTTTTTTTTTTTATGGCAAAGTAATACTACATTGTATAAATATACCACAATTTCTTTATCAACGTCTATTGATTGGCATTTCAGTTGTTTCCGTATCTTGCTATTGTGAATAGCACTGCAGTAAACATAGGGGTGCATATATTTTTTGGAAATAGTGTTTTGGATTTCTTTGGATAGGTAACCAGGAGTGGAATTGCTTGATCATAAAGTAGTTCTTTTTTACAGTTTTTTGAGGCGTCTCCATACTGTTTCCCATAGTGGCAGGAGGGTTCCCAACAGTGCAAGAGGGTTCCCTTTTCTGCACATGATTCAGACCTAACAACAGACAGGGATTTTACAACCTAATTTAGAATTAGAGGAAATACCCATTTCATGGAGAACATCATCATCTGTGAAATAGCATATGCCCTGAGTGAATGAGAAGTATTGGTGTGATTAGTGTGTAGGATAGGATGAATCAATATTTTCATTTTATTTTCACCTAGAGGTAGATAAATGATAGAACTAAGTATCAGGACAGTGAATTCCACTTTGGGGCTTAAACTAACTGTTGATTTTGGGCTAGTAATATAACCACTTTGGGCCTTGATTTTCTCATTTGCAGAAACAGGATATTGTAAAAGATAGCATTAAGATGTCTTTCATTCTAAGAGTCCATGATGGAGCGTATCTCTGAGGGGAAAGAATATTTCCAATAAGCTGCCAATTTCCTTAGGATCGGCCTGGTTACTCTTTGAGACATAAAACGTCCTCAGACCATACAAGTCTTAACTCAGAATAGGGTTGGGAAGTTACTTTTCTCTAAAAATGTAGCTGTGCATATCTGTTTTTGATCATTCTAAATATAAAACAAGAAACTAACTCTGGATGAAAGGTGTCGCATACATTAGTTGGCAATCAGTGTTAAGTAGAGAGAACAAATTGTTTATTGCCTGGTGGCCTGCACGATGTGGTCCCGACTTGGTTCTCAGTATAAGAAATATGTCAGAATTGAAATAAAATATAAGCAATTCCATTTATCAAAAAATAAAATAAAATAAAGAAAATGTTCATTCAGGTCTCCTCCCCCAAAATAATAGTGATCATAAACATGTTTTATCTTTGAGCTTCATTGGATTGAACAAAACTCTATTTGTTAGAGCACCTCAGTTAAAAGTATAAATGTTAAAAAAAATAAAACTATTTTTGTAGCTGTATCTCGTTATATGTTGTAAAAATCTATTATTACTTTGAAAAGTTCAATTCACCTGCCCTTTTAAAAATAAGTAGTAACACTCTCAGAATTAATGTTTATTTACATTTGATAACCTATATCTGTGTTGCTTTTAATATAAAATCATGTAAGGACATTTTAAAATTAAGTAATTATCATTATGTTGTTATTTTTGATGCTTTCTCTCTCAAATTAAGACTTCATAGAAGACAATTATACTATTTTAAAATATATGATGTCTTCTTGATCTTATAAATTATTTTTCTGTGATGATGTATATAAATCTAAAAAATTAGAGTATGCAACTTCTCAAGAGAGCTTTTGAAGAACATGACTGTTACTTAAGCAATAGTACATAAAATTCTACAGCTTATCAGCTATTTTAAATCATCCATTTTCTTTACATCCATCAGAATTCTACAAGAAAATAGCATATCTTATTGGTTAATGTATCATCTGCTTATTGGATTGAAAATATAAGCAAATAGATTTCAACTTCAAGCAAACATAGGAGTTAAGAAGCACTGTGGTCAAATTAAAAAGGCTATCGCCATGGAAATGTGCAATGAATCTAAGAATTTCAGGGCCTTGAGCTGGAAGAGTCTAACATGGTGATGAAGAGGAAAAGCCAAACTCATCATGGCTGAGTTCAAGTCCTTCCTCTGCCATTGACGAATTATAGAAGCTTGGGCAGATTTTTAAAACTTCAGTTGTCTCATGGAAAACTGAAGATACTAGTAGTACTTACCTCATATGTTGTTTTGCTAATGAAATCAGAATATACTAGTTGTAAATAGCTTAGCACACCATTGAAGCTCATTATGTATTCTAGTTCATGCATTGCCAATAAGGATGATATTGCCCCCAAAGGTACAAAAATTGGTTCCTGGTGTGAAAAAAAAAATTACACTTTTTACATACAAAGCATATATATACACATGTACATACACAGTATATTTGTGTTATGAAAATGTCATAGGGAAGGGAGAGACGATTAGGGAAAAAATGTTTACAAAGGCTCCTTAGGGAGGAGATAATGTGACAAAAGTGAGAAACATTGGATGGTCTATTTATTTTACAGAAGCTCAATTGCTAAGAGATTTGCCCAATTCACACCGGTAGTGGTAGGCTCTCAGTTATGGTTTTTTAATGATAGTATTTTGCCAATTGGATTTTCAAAATCATACTCCATAAATTATTCATAAGATTGAGTCCCCGACCTGTTAATCATAAAGATTTTTGAACATATAAATCTTTACTGTACTCTCCGCTACTCCCTTCCCAATTCTGACACAATGCTTCTGAGTTGGGTCTACCTCATTGGTGTAGCCAGGTTGGAGGCCACTAATTTGTAATATTGGCCTTGACTAGTGAAGATGTATAAAATGTAGGGCTTGTAATGTATGAATAGGCCTGGGAGGAAGGAGCTTTCATCCAGTTTTGCAATGCACATGTTTTGGTTTGTAGTTTTTCTTTTATTTCTCAAAACTCATAATGCAGGTCCTCATACAATAGAATGAACTTTTCTGCATTTTAAAAATTATTATGCAGTGTCTCATCCCTATTACTGCTTAGGGACCTGGTGAATCCCATGAGCCTTCCTTTGAAGTTGAATTAACTTGTTCAGTCTAAACGATTTGCAAATTTAAAGTAGCATATGCTAACAAGGGTAGCAAGTACACTGAAGCCTTGGTTTTTGCTTTCTTTAAAGACAGGATGGTGTGCATATTTATTTTAGGGACAAATAGTTCTTTTTCAGCCCTCTAAAATAATTGCCACATTGCTTTAAAATTTGTTTTTTTAATTATATTTGACGTATAATATTATATTAATTTCAGGTATCCAACATAGTAATTAGACATTTATATACCTTATGAAGTGATCACCCCGATATGTCTAGTACCCACGTGGCATCATACATAGTTATTACAATGTTATTGACTATACTCCCTATGCTGTACTTTACATCCATGGCTATTTTAACCTAGAGGGTATTAAGCTAAGTGAAATAAATCAGGCAGAGAAAGACAAATATATGATTTCACTTATATGTGGAATGTAAAAACAAAATAGACGAACAAACAAAACAGAAACAAACTTATAGGTGCAGAAAACAAATTGATAATCGCTAGATGGGAAGGGTTTTTTGGGGGAGGGTGGTGAAAGGGATTAAGAAGTACATATTTTCCCACTTGGTTTTTGGTCCTTTAGAAAGAGCTTTAAGCTTCGGTTTTAGTAGTGTTGTTCTTAGACGGCTGTGTCATGTTAGAGAATATAGATTTCCTCTTCTTGTTACCATTATTAAAAATTTCCCTTCAGTTATTCCCAGGTTGAGAAACCCACCTTCTAAAACAACACAAATAAAGGCCTGACATGCTTCATTCTGATGGACTAACAGGGCATCCCGTGACCAGTATGACGTCTGAGAGAGCTGGCTCTGCTGTCTGTTGTCTCCTTTTTAGCTTTCTTACCAGTTCTTCCTGTTTCCTTTCCCTCCTCTGAGACATCCTTATCTCCACAGTGCTATTTTTGTATTTTTAAAAAGATCCTTCCTTTCAAGTCTTGTCCCGTGGATGGAGGAACATTGTACTGTTGCCTCTGTTTTTTCTCAGATGATGAGTGGATAGGGTGGATAAGGGGATAGTTGTCTTCGTTGTACTATGTGACCCAGTAGAAAGTGAGCTTTGGCCCCACTTGTCCGTCTTTCCCAGTTTCAAAGCTGGTCTCATGCTTTCTTTGGTCATCCTTTGCTCTTTAATAAAATCTTAAAGGGGCAGGGGTGGGGGGTAGAGATGCTTCTTGTGAACTCAGAATTTCTCAGGAATGGCCCTAAACCTAAATTAAGATAAAAATAGTCATTATATTCTAATTTCATTTACTCCCTCAAACCATTAGTAATTATCAACATACCTTTGAGAATCATATCAAAGATACCCACCTGGCTTCTCATCTTCCTTCATTAGCACTTACCTTTCCTGAGGGCTTTATTATTTATACTTTAAACCTATTTTTTTTTTTCTATTTGATCTCACTTCAAATATTTTTTGGAAGTGGGCACAATGTCCGGTTATGTATTTTCCTGATCAAAGATTAGTGTTACAGCAGTTTTTTTTTTCCTATCATAATTTTTATTACAAATACAAAAATCATAGTATAGGGTAGTATTAAAGGATACTCTTAAAAGCCCTGGTCCAGTGTTTGTCGCTTATCAGCTTTGTTTTTTTAGGCAAATAGTTTATCCTCAGATATTTCATCTATAAAATGGAAACAGTAATTGTACTTACCTTGGAATGATTGTGATGAATAAAGGAGAAATTGTACTGAAGTGCTTAGCACAGTGCCAAGTGTGTTGTCAATATTGTAAACTATGATTACTAATGTTAGTCAGTGAAGTGGACACTTGTGGTCATTCCCGGGAAAACTGGCTCTCATTAGCTGCTGTCATTGTTTGTATGGGAAAGTGAATTCCAGGTTGTGAAGTGCTGAGTATGAAGAAGACTCTTGCACTAAAATCCTTTTAAAAGCTATATTTCCTTGACGCTGCATATTCTGCTCTTGACATCTCTGGAGATAAGTCTTTCTCTCATCTGCCCCTCTACCTTTTCACTTTTTCTCTTTGCCTGACCACTTCCCCATCTTTCACTTATCTCCTTTCCATTCTTTCATCAATAATGGTATTTTTAACTCTGTAAATTGCAAAAGATGCCCTTTAGGTCAGCTCTTGTTCTTTCCATCTTCTCCATACTCCTTTTTTAGCTCTTAGCTAGAAGTCTGAGAAACAATCAGAACGAAATTTTCAAAAGCGGGACAGAGGAGAGACTATACGATGTTAGAAATATATAAATATAGGGCTGAAGGCTACTATATTTCTTCCTGAATTATGTAAGTACCAGATGTTGGTTCTGATTACTTTCTAAAATTGTACACATACTTCACTTATTTTGTCTTCATTTTTATTCTGAATATGGTTTTCCATCTTTGCCTATAGTGTTGTTACTCTGTAGCATTAAGAAAAATCACTAGTCCATAGGCATTTTCTAATTGGCTACATAAAATAAGCGAAACCTGGAAAACTTTTTAACATGTGGCCAAATTTCCCATAATCATTTATAATTTCAGGGATTATTTTTAGATATTAAATTTGTTGTACATACACATGCATCCTCCTGCCAAAATATATTGCACAGTACTTTGCCAAGAGAGTCACAATATGGCTAAAATGAAGCTTTATTAGATTTAATTGGATGACATGGGATTTAATTCTTTAAGTTACCTATAAGTGCTGGAAGACAGATTTGTTTTTATTCTATCCAATAAGTTAAAAGAATGATACATTATTTTATATGAATCCCAGTGGCAAAAGGCATTTGAAATAATACAGGAAACTTCTTGAAGGAAAATAGCTTTCTGGTTATAATTGTAACATTATTTATCTTAGCCCTTCAACCGCTTGACTCCTTCAGTCTGCAGAAGAGGCCTATTTATTTTAGCAGTGAGGTGGATTGAATTTCTGCCAAGTCAGTATACTCCCTAAATGAATATGTCAGAGGCAATATTGTTTCTCAAAAATCATTTAGAAAGCAGCATTTTTACATAAGTAGGCGCTTTCATTTGTTTTGAGTTAAATCTTAGCAATTGCTGTTTCTATTATGGTTATTTCTTGGAAAGCCTGTGGAATGCAGGGGTCCTGAGTTTTGAGTGGGAATTCCCTTGGGGGTTTATAGTACCTGCATTTGATCAGGAAAATTGAAAAGAATGTAACTTCTTTGTGCAGGTTGATGTCATTCTGGAAATCAAATCGCTTATGTTAAATCAACTAAAGATAGAATGTGTTGTTCCTACGAGCACTTAGTACCCATAAGATAGAAAACAGACAAAATAATGCCGATTTTAAGAGTTCTAAGGAAGTAATATCACCTTTCCTTCATCTTTATCTCTACTTCCTTCAAAACACTAGAAATGATCACTGTCTTGTGACTAATTCCTTGGCCATCTTCAAGATCCCTCTTTCTTTCCAGAGGGAAAGGGGAACTCCATTATGCTACGGCAGAATTACCTCAAATGCATTCTGAATGTTGAATCCAATAACAGACATATTTAAAAAGAAGAAAATGCCATGGACTCTTGTGATAACTCTTTTTTATTTTAAGCAAATATAACTCATCTTTGTACAAACTAGAAAGGGATGCCTCTAGTCTTATTAATTATAATTAATTATTATTGATTATAATTAATTAAATACTACTATGCAATTTCAATTTAATTTCTTTTTGAGGAGTTAAAAGACATTTGAAATTTAGATCTGACAAAATGGTCATCAGTAAAGGTGGGAGTAATATATTCTTATTGAATCTTTGCCAACCTTTTTCTGTATTAATTCAAATTAGTTTGAATTAGAGCTTGATTTAGTTTCAAAGAATAAAATGTGAAGGAGCTCATTTTTCTTTACAGTGACAGCCACATGCTAATGATCACAACAGGCATTTTCTTAATTACAATTCATGTTGATTGAATTTGCACGCTCATCGGAAATCACCTCGTGATTAAGGAAAATCGTGAACTTTGTACATTTCTAGAATTTAAAAAAGTTTTATTTAAACATTAAACACATCATCTACCAGCATATTTTTCTTCTTATTAGTTAACATTCTGTTCATGGAGTAATTCATTATTTAAGGCAACTTTGCAATCAGTAGCGGACTTTCATGTTTCTTGTAAGACAGGTCAATTTAATAATTTCTTATTGCAAATGAAAAATTCCAGGTTAGGTTCTTAAATATCCAAGTATTAATGACTATTGCATATGTACAATCACTTATAATATTGTAATATATTCCCTAGCACTTAGAAAGCTACCACTATGCAGTGATCTTAATTTATTCAAGTTATAAGTTATTTTGGCTCTTTAACACTTTGTGGCCGTGAGAAGTCTCTACAGGGGCTAACAATGCTGTCTACAAAAGCTAAGTAGCCTGTATGACCTTGGGTAATTGCTTATCTAGTCAGGCAGTCGGTCAACATAGGAATGGCGGAAGGCTTCAAGGTGACGTGATCTCAAAGGCAGCTAGAAAAAGTGGGACAAGCACAGCCCTGAACTGAATAGGTGCACTGATTAGAGCAAGGATTCATTACATTAGAGAAGACAGAGTTAATAAATAGAGATAAAGTCTATCTTATCTCTATGGTTTCAGTCCATAGATCCAGAGAACAGAGCGCAAGTGAGTAGAAATGCAACAATTCTTCCGACAAACATCATGGCTAGAGTTTGGCAAGGAAGACATCAGGGTTCCATAAAGAGTAAACTGCACAGGCCATTCAATTCCAGGTGCCCCAAGTCATGTCCCGACCCCGACCTAAAATAATTTTAGTACAACATGAATAACCACAACTAAAATAATTAAATAGTCATTTGCAATGGAGCAAATTTTGGTCTTACTACCTCCTGGGGGAGGTTTGGGAAGGGGTTTGGAGGAGTTTTGAAATACCAGTGAAGGAGAGGCAGGATTTAGATTTTGTTTGAAGGGTTATATTGAGCCTGCTGCCTTCCTGGGTAGGTACCTTGGATCTGTTTTGTCACTGGCTGCCTCCTGTTGTGGTCACTGTGATTCATCAATAAAATATCCTTGGTATAAACAACCTCATGTGTCCTGTCTGATGCCTTCATTCCATGAAAGGAAAATTAAGTGGGACGGGTAGAGGTAAATCAATCACCTGGGACAAGACTCAGGTCTTGCTCTTCCCTGGATTTGCTGAGTGAACTCAGAGAAAGCACCTAATGTCTTTAGAGCTCAGTTTCTCAGTAACATGGATGAATCAAACTAAATTAATTAGCTCTAAACTCCCTTCTAGCTCTAACAGTCAATAGGCATAGCAATACCCTGTGTTCACTCTTCTCTAGGAGATGACTACCTAAGTCGTCTGAAGCTGGTAAGTGCTTTAAGTGCTTTGTGATTGACTCATGATTTATTTGTAGATCAAATGTAGCCCAGGGGGTCTGAGAAAAAGATAGGTTGACCCAAGCACATTGATTCAATGCCTAAATGAAGCATCTTGGACATGTCGCCTGGGACTGGAAGAATTTATTGATATGGATAAAGATCTACTGTCTGTCACAGCAGCAGGTGCAGAAGAGGCATGAGTGCTATGACAAATTGCTTCAATTCCACCCCTGGGCCTCCAATTATGTCACTTAGTAGTTCCCAGGGAAGTCCCTTCCTGTTCTTCTCCAGCACACCATGTCACTCCCTCCTACTTCTAAATCTTAGGAGTGCCATTAGACCCCATGTCCAACAGCCAACTGATTGACAGTTAAGTATAGATCAAAGGGGACCTCAAGGGACTTAACCCCTTACCTCCCAGTAATCCTCAACAGCCCTCCAAAAATAACGCAAATAAGCATGTTATCTGTAAAAATAGTGTCCTTGACAAACGCTGCTTCAGGAAAAGTTCCCCAGTCTCTTTCCAATTGCACTGCTCCCTTGAAGCCTTCCCTACACAGACAATCGGGAGCTTCTGATGACATTTAATGTAGGCCCACTGTGTGCTTGGTCATCGAACTGGTGGATTAACTAGTTTCAACTACAGGGCCGAAATTCAAGTACAGAGATAGTAGCAGCAAGTGTCTGTTCAGTCTTGGAGCTGAGAGAGTTAGGTATCTCCTCAGCATTGATCATCAGACACTTAAAGTCTGTCTGGTGTGAGACAGCCATGACAAAGGAAAGAGAAACAGCCATCACAGCTTTCCAGTCTTCTCATTGGAGTTCACGGACTCATGTATGATTAGTATAACTCACATTGGAATATGGACTCCATGAGGGCAGGAACCTTGTCTGTTTTACTCACTATTCTGGCTTCCGTACCTAGCACAGTGTTAGCACATGGTAAGCACTTATCAATGTAGATTGGATGACTAATGATAAGCCCACTGAGTGCAGTAGTTAAGAGACAGATGCTTCGATCCAAATCCCAGCTCCACTGATCATGACTGGAAATGTGGGAAAGGGAGTAAATATTTCTGTCTTAATTTCCTCATTTTAAAAATAATAATAAATCCTACTACTACTACTACTACCGCTGCTACTACTAAATCTCTCAAAGGGAAGTTATGCAGGTAAAATGAATTGATATATAACTGGTGACTGGCATGCACTATAAATGTTTATTGAATAACTAGACCAATCAACTTGCATGCCCTATTCCCTTGTCCGTCATTATTAAGGTTTTGTTTTTTGAACTAAAGTTTGGGTTTGTGAGAACACATTCTAACCAGCATGGGTCTGGACACAAAGATACTTCTGCAGCTTTCTACTTATATAGTGCTCTGAAGTGTCTCTTTCCATCAGTTTTATTAATATGCTACTTGACTTACCCTTCTCGACTTAGAGCGCCTTAAAAGCAGACACACCGTCCACGGAAACCTGATTGAGAATGGGTGATTAGTGGGTTTGGAATAAGTGCATACTTTACTCAGTGAATGGCTGTCTTGTGTGTCTTCTCTAGCTCACTCCTGGGGAAGGCGTCACAAACCTCTTCCCCGTCTCGCAGGTTCTTCTTTACCCACAATGCATCAGCGTCACCTGTCCATCCCCAGTGCTGGTTGCTCCAGCCTCTCCATCCCACTGTTACTATCACCAGCACGGTCTCTGATCGCCATCTCTCTTCAGCCTCCCTTTTGCTTTCCCCCAATATCTGTTCTCTCTTCCTTTCCCGGTTGCCTCCACTTGACTTGCGGCCTTTGACATTTATATCGGCAGTCTTGCCTCTGCCTTTTATTTATCAGGTCACATCCTTTTAGCAAACTGTAGAAGAATTAATTGCAAACAAAACATTATTATTTTCCCTTTGCAACCTTTTATTTTTCCCATTCACCGTCATAATCACCTCAAGCTGCCCCATTGTTCATTAGAAACTGTTTTTTGCTCTGGGTTACAACTTCTTCATGACAGTATTTTGTTCTTTTACTGTTGTTTTGGATTATGGCCAAGCTTCTGCTGGTCAGAGCAGTGATTTATTGCCACCTTCCCCCGATTTAACTCACATCGCACGTAACGAGTGAGGAAGCAAAGTAGATGGTGTGATTCACCATCCAGTCTTCTCACGCCAGTTTCTGCCTTTGAAGCATTTCTAATCTTAACGAGATGGAAATGACATATAGGAAATATTTAGACAATAGTACAAGCCACTCCATAAGGTAAAGCCATCTGAACTTAAACCATTTGCTCACAAACTCTGAATGGCTCCCAAACCTTCTTAGCGTGAGGTCATTCTGTGCAAATGCAGTTATGCATTTGGTGTTTTTGTATTGCGTCATTTTTTGGGTATTGCTATCCTAATTCCTTTTATGTTCTAAACTCCACAAGGATCAGGATCGCGTCTTCTCCTTCATCTGTGTATTTTCATGGTGTCCAGGATGGATCTGCATAGAGAGGGCCGTTGGTGAATGCCACTGATGCACAGATGGTCACTGCTCCCCTGTAGGGACCCAGCTCTGGGCATGCTCTGGATTCAGGGGTACACCAGGAAATGCTGGAAGGCGTCTGGTGTGGCATGCTCTGTGGCTTCTTAGACACTCCGTGTACCCCAGGGTATCTTTCCTAATGAAACGACTTCCAGGGACTAATTCTGCAGTCACAGATCCTGATTATTCTTCTTATTCTAAGAACCATTTTTCTTCTGTGTCTTTCTGAGCTCCACCCCTCAGGGGAGTAACAGCAATAGATTGGTTATGCTAAACACCCCACCTCAGGGGTTCAATTTTGATTTTTTCACAGCAACCCAGTCATTTATATAGCCGAGATAGACTCATCTTGAAACTTCACAAAACCATTTAATTTTTTTTAAATCATAACTCTAGATAATTTGTATCTATATTTCTAGTCCTCTCTTGGGTTCCCAGGGAATACTCTGAGAAGCAGGAAAATCAAGTGCATGCCCTTTTTTGCAGCTTTATTGTGCCTTCTCTCATCACAAATGCTAATAATGTACAGCTGAGCAATGAATATTAGAGAATGTTTATGTTTTGTTTGCATACTCCCTTTTAAATCATAAAGCGGATGTGCGCAAGGCAAGCACACAGTGGCAGGAGCAATTCTAGAGATGTCCAGAGAATGTGACATGGGCCGTTCTTTTTTTCTCTTTTTGTCCTTCAGTCTCTAGACCTGTGGAAAAGGCATTATGTTTGGGACCTGCCCCTGCAGCCTCTCAGCTCTGCAGTATTCCTTGCTCTACAGACTGTATAGTATCTTCCTGGTCATCTTGGAGCCTGTGCATCCATGAAAACTGCCACGAGCCTCAGGGGAGAAAAGGTGAGTGCCTTGTTTGTGTGTGCCTCATTTACTTCCCGGGTACACACATTTATTCTGTAAGCTAAGTAGCTGATTAAGCCTGCTTAAGACAATATTTGTTTGTGAAATTTAGATAACCAGCCTGAGCCTGACAGCATTCAAGTTTTAGGGAGGCCACTGGGGACATTTCTATGGAACGCAGACTCTGACCTTGATTGACCTTCAATTAGGCTCATAGCTGGTGGAGTGACAATTACTTTAAAAATGGTATAACTTAATGTTTTAGATATAGGTAATAGTTATAATGAGGATATTAGACATGATTTCTGTAATTGCATCAGGAAATAACTGTTTCACACACCTACTGATTTGCAGATTTCCACATGCTGACTTTAGTGTTATATTTCATATTTTCATGAGGGACATTTATGTCTGTTGCTGACTTTCAGATGTCCTCAGGCTTAAAGTGAAGACATCAAACTTTATGTCCTTGTTTAATTTTGTAGGCCTCCAGCGTCTTGTTTTCTTTCATTTTCTATTAAAATACACATCTTCATCTTTCAAAGTTCATTTCTGGTGATATCTTGACTTCTCTTTCATCGGTCCTTCAGTTTTTATTGATATATTCCCTTGAATGGCAGTGCTAAAACGAAATGCTTCCTTTATTAAGAGAAAGGAGGTCAAAGGAGATTCCAGAAGTTAGGCTGTGTTTGCAGAGCACTAGTCCTACTTATCACGTGCAGAGAAAGAATGCGTGGGCAAGAACTTGACATTCTAAAACCAGTGCTCTGGGCTGAAATTTGAATCCATTTGAAAACCCTCATTTTGGCAGGCCCTGCAGCATACACATGTATATACCTTGTTTCCCTGAAAATAAGACTAATCAGAAAACAAGCGCTAGCATGATTTTTCAGGATGACATCCCCTGAAAATAAGCCCTAATGCGTCTTTTGAAGCAAACCTTAATATAAGACCCGGTCTTATTTTCAGGGAAACACGGTATGTGCACTCCTGGGCTCACACACCATGTCGTTGAGCTTTTCCCTTTATTCTGACTCTTGTTCTGAGGCAGAAGAGGAGGGTGTGTGGTGAGTCTAAGGCAGGAAGGAGCTAGCTTTAATTCTTTTATCAAACAATAGAAAGCTGGATCTCAGTGGAACCTGGGGTGGATAGGAGGCTAGTGCTACTTCCTTACTGGACATGTAACCAGAATATCCCCAAGCTTCTTCAGTTTATGGACACAAATAATTTCTCATGAATACTAATACCCGCAATCCGTGGTCTTGTGCTGCCCATGTGTATAATTGGACGTTGTAAGTCCCTTGTAATTGCATATGACACTTCCCAGCGTGACTTACATGTTATTAGAACTAGCCCTCTGATGTTTGACCTGCGCCACTCTGTTTTAAGGTCTCTGACTAGAAAATAACTTGAGGCAGGACTTAGACTGCCCCCGCCACTGTGGCCACGGCTGTCCATGCTGGTCCAACTTTGGTGCATTGAGTGAGTCTCACCTTCCTTTGTTTTCAAAGCTGTAGAACCCACACAAGTCCAAGGGGGCCTTACATTATTTGGGGCACTTTTGGTTATAGGTGACAGAAATACAACTCAAAGTGGCGTAAGGCAAAAGAAGGGAATTTATTAGCACATGCCGCTAAAAAATAGAAGGGAAGTTAGCACTGCATCCGAAAGTATGAGTAAGGTTACAGGTATCAGTCTCTCTCATTCTTTGTCTTTCTCTGTGTGATCTTCAGTTTCTACAATCTTCTGTTCTCTTTTCCTTCCCTTTATCATCTTTATCTTTCCATCTCTTGCTTCTACTTTTCTCTGTATTACATTCAGTTTAAGACAGGCCCTCCCCATGGGGTAAAGACAAGCATTATTATTTTTTTTTAACTGCTAAACTTATTGTGTATCCTCCTTGTTAGTAAATTTACTTTTAGTTATCATATGTCTTATAGTGATTATTCATCTGACGAATAGCAGGGCAACAACAAATTGTTGTAACTCTGATTTGAAACATCTATTTCTTAGAATTGGTTAACAAAAATTCTAAATCACTTCAGTGATACATTGTTTTCTGCTTCTTTGAAGAAAACATAACATTCAAACATTTTATTCAATTGACATTTGATTTAAAACAAAACAAAACAAAAAATTAGCCACCACTATCTCATCCTAATAATCTGTCTACAAGAAACATAAAACTCCATTTATGATTCCAGTAGGCCAGACTGTAAATGTTTCTCAGTTTCATCCAGGGTCTACAAATTGCAAATTGAAGAATGAGGCTAAAAATCTTTTGTTTCCTTGATTCTTAGGCCCATTTTTTGTTTCACATTGTGGGTTTCTAGATATAATTGTGTCATAAAATCGATCAGTGCATTTTATGTAGAGGTGTTTTTTCTCCAAAGCATTGTAATAAAATCAACATAGTGTAGTATAAAGGATGATATCTTATTATTTTTTAATGGTCAATTATTTTGTTTTCAGTTTCTTTGAGCTATAATCGACATATATAGCATTGAGAGAGAGTAAATGGTGGTTGCCAGGGGCTGGGGAGTCGGGAAAATGGGGAAATGTTGATCAAATTATATAAACATTCAATTATAAGATGAATACATTCTGAGGATATAATGTATACATGGTGACTATAGTTAACAATACTGTATTGTATACTTGAAAGTTGCTAAGAGAGTAGATCTTAAAATTCTTACCACCAAAAAAAAAAAAGAAAGAAAGAAAGAAAGAAAAGATAATTTCCTTTTTAGATAGTAAATAAAGTGAAAAGAGCTGTCCTTCCTAAAAGTTCCAGAAAGCTTCCTGGAATTGGATCTCATTGGGTAATCTGTGTCATGTGTTTTTCCCTGACCTAGTCACTCTGACAGGGGGAAATGGGTCCGAAGTAGCCAGGGCCTAGGCAGGTGACCACCAGTGGAGGGTAGTTCCATCCAAGCCTCACAGAGAGAGTGGAGGAGGGGCGGTTCCTTCAAGGAAATATGAGGTGCTGATGCTACACGAAGGTAGAAGCGATGCTGGGATCCGACTGAATAGGTGTTTATTAAATGTTTCGTTCCCTTTGTTCTGGGCCATAGAGTTGCTACAGAAATTCAGAGAATATTTCTTCCCCTAATTCTGTAATTTTTGTCCTCAAGGGTTTTTCACAAAACCCTTTGTGAAAAACTACTCTTTTAACTTTCTTTCTGTTCTTTCTTTTCCACATAACTCAGAGCTAGTCCATGGAACACATGTGCAAAACTCACCACGTTTTAACCCCTCCATTTGCCCCATTTGTTCAAGATGCTTTTATACCAAGCTTTACCCTCATTGGCTACTTCTACTATTCTCCTATTGTAGAAGTCAACGCCTGCAAATACACCCTGGTCCGCCGTTCATTAGACATCACCTGCTGTGGGTTGAATTGTGTCCTCCAAAGAGATATGTTTGGTACTAACCCCTGGGACTTGTGAATATGACCTTATTTGGAAACAGGGTTATTGCAGATGTAATCAATTTAAGATGAGGTTGTGTGGGATTAGGATAGGCCCTTTTCCAATAATGTTCTTATACCAAGAAAGAAATTTGGACACAGAGAAACACACAGGAGAGTGCCAGGTGATGATACAGGGACAGAAGGCATGAGGTGAAGGCCTAGTAAATACAGAGGCAAACATTGCAGTGATCCCTCTACAAACCAAGGATTGACGACAACCACTAGAAGCTAGGAGAGAAGCATGGAAGCAATCCTTCTCTAGAGCATGGGAGGGAACATGGCTCTACTGACACCTTGATTCTGGGTTCCTAGCCTCGAAAGTAATGAGATAGGAAGTTTCTGGTTTTTCACATCACCTACTTTGGGGTACTTTGTATTGGCTGCCCTAGGAAACTAATATGCTGCCCACATTTGCGTCAGCATTTAGGCTCAATAAGGGTACAACACTTCATAAAATGCCAAAACTAAAATATAGAGACATAAAGCAATTGGTTCTAAATCTCATAGTGATTTAATAATGGCCACGTCAGCACTAAGGACTTGGAAATTCATCTCCTCGGTCCAATGTTCCCTCAAACACTAGGCTTCCTTAGTGATTTCTTCCATATGCCTAAAGAAGTTTGGATCGAGACACAAATTTAGCCCTGAGGTTAGCAGAGAAGCCCTCGCCTGTGTGCACCACATTGGCTAGTGGGAACCATTGGCCTTGAGAGGTAATCTTGGAGCTGATATCGGAGATAATGTATGGGATACATCCTAGCACTGGTACATTGCCTTTGGAGGGTGAGGGGAATCAGACTGCAGTGTGTGAGAAAGGGAAGGTGTGCTAAAAACAGCTTGAGACCGCCATGTAACTAGGATGTGTGTTGTTTGATCCAAACAATACATTTTTCAGTGTGGCTCAGCCTTTGGAGATGAAGGAAAGGCTGTACACAGTAGAACTTCTCACCTGAGTGTTACCACAGTCTCCTGCAGAGTCTAGAAGCATGCAGGGATTGATAAGAATTACTCACTGTTTTATAAGGCCCATACTGAGGCTAAATGACCTGCTTTGGGCACTAAGTAAGACAGGAGAGAGTTCAGTGATTGTTATTCAGGTCTGGGAAAATGCTTCCCTGGAGCAGAGAGAATTTTGATTTTTAAGGTCTTGCTAAGACCTGCGAGGACCACCTGCCTGTAATCCCTCCTGGGAAGAGTAAAGAATGGAGTTTTCCCTCTAGGGAAATGATTCTGTACCTAGCAGGATTCCAAGCATGTTATGATGACAGGAAGTAATCTTGTTATTTCCACCGAGTTGTGGGCATGAGGTCTAAGAGCCTCTCAATCTCAGTCTATCTCATGGTGCTACCATGGGTTCTGCCAGAGTTATTGACTGGTGTGAACTAAATGGGGTTTGGAATTCCATGAAGGCTGGAGCACACGGGCTAATGCATTAAACATTGCAGAACTCTGGATGTAAAACAGAGTGTTTAGCTTCACATTTGAATTCTCTACCATAAAGAAATGCAGTGGACTTACTAGCAGAAATCTAGGATATTCGTACTTTCCTAGAATACACACACATATGCATGTGTGTGCGTGTGCTTGCACACACACACACACACACACCTGTGCACACACGTGTATGCACAGGTGTGTGTGTGTATATATACATATACACATATGTATATATACACACACATGATCACCCTATATACACGTGTGTGTGTGTGTGTGTGTGTACATGGTGGAGGATTTAAGGAAAAAAGAAGCAAACAAAAACAGCAAGAAAATTAATTTGGAAAGTTGGAGATAATTACTTTTGCTCCTCACCGGTCTTTTCCCCGTCCCTGTGTTATGGCTTTGGTATGTTCCTTTTGTTCACTTTTTTGTGTGTGTTGCTAGTAGAAGAAATTAGTTATTATACAAATTATCTTTCTATGGCCGTTACTCTTGGGCAGACACCATTCAATCAGGAATAAGGGTTGTGGTTGTCAGCCATTCCGAGTGCATTAGAAAGCCAGCCGTTGTACACAGCCTTCACACCTCCGTCAGGCCTGTGACAGGCAGGCAAGGGGACGGTGCTCGGCAGGTTGGTACTTGTCAAGTGAAGCTACAACACCTTTCAGAGGGATTTAAATTGGATCAGCTTTCATCATTCAATGCTTTTTCTTTGATGCATTCCCAGAGTTATAATTAGAGGTAAATAAAGAGAAATGATCTGAAAAATTGCTGATGGATGAACTCTACATAGAGGTGCAAAGCATTTAAAAAAAATCGTTTTGACACATAGACATAAATTTATGTGATATTCATGTCCCTTTCTGACATATTTTTGAAAGGCAACCTTGCCCACTGAAATTGTTCTAAAGAGAAACTGATGGAGGCCCCCCGATATGGTGTCACAGTGAATAATTGCTTATGCGGTAGGGTGTCAGGAATTTCATCCGTCCTCCATAGTCTCCTCCCCTATCATAGCACCCAAAGTCCTAAAATTCTCCATAGGAAAAGGTGTTTTGACACTGAGAAGCCATGACCATCTTTACAAAGACAGTCTTTCATGCTCTAAAACAAATCGATGTAGACAACACACTTAAGGAGGGAAATGCTGACGCTTTTCCGATCTGCTATGATAATAATTGGGAAAATTTCCATTTTATATCCTCATCTGCTAGAAAAATGCGCCTTTAGTGAGAGATACATAAAATCATTTTGCTTTGTCACAGATAACACGTATACTAAGAGACAACTTTTATTTTTTTCTTTGTCTATTTTTTGGGGCAGTGGGGGTGGGGGAGGGAAGGTGTGCCTACTTCTTATTGTAAGAATTGAGTTCTCATGCTCATGATTACCCTTCTTTGTTCTGTATTCACAACAGCGTGTCAACTAACAATGACACTATCACATGCTAGCCCTGCAGGGGTGGTGGTTGATTCCTAGAGTTGGAGTCAAAGATTTAATCTGTTCAAGTTCTTTGACTCAGCCTTGTGACCCAATGTCCAAAGCTTCACAGATAAGGGAAAATGAAATGTTTAAGATGGAGCAAGTGTCAGTCATCTTTAGTCAGCCTGCTAGATCCTGCTTCAAGTGTGTCCCAATGGAGTTAGTGTAGAGACACAGCACTGGCCAGGGGTAACTGCAGAAGCTTAGGTGGACACTCACACTGGGGCCACCAGCACATAGAGAAATACAGTCCTCTGACCTGGATTTACCCACCTGAGCCTCCTTTCATTGTTTCATGGCTTCAATTAAAAAAAAAAAATCGTAGACTATACAATAAATCCTTAGGTTCATAGAAAAAAAATCAAACCCTACAAATGTAAGTTTCACTAAAGGTGAATGAAATCTGTGGTCAGGAAGTGAATATTTTAACTCCTCCTGCTATCCTGTGGCTGAAATTCCACTCTCTAATCTATACACCTTTAGCTTAAGGAGATGCACCATGATACCTGTCACATCCACTGTGTGCAGTGGGGCGAGAGCACATCCTACACAGAGCTGACTTGCATTCTTTCTTGTGAGGAGGTAACTACTTAGAAAAACCTCAGCTAAATTTCATAGGTGTCCATTTCATCAGTAATCTGCCTTTGGAGAAGCAATAAAGTATCTTCTAGCCTGGGTTTACACATATGTAAAATGAGAATAGTAACTGATGAAGTAGTTTAGAGGATTTGCTCTTTTGGGTAATATAAGTAAAGTGGTTGTCATAGTTTTAATATAGGGTAGATGCTTAATTAATGCATGTGCCTTTTTTCATTGGACTACAGTCTCTATGAAGATTAGATTTATATTGTATGTTCCTCCTGTGGCTTCCCCCAGTGCATTGTAGTGCTCTACATATGGAAGTTAATGTTCACAATCTGATGATATCTGATTAATATGAAATTGAGTAAATGGAGGTAAGTGGTTGCCTGGCCTCAGCCACCATGGACTTGGCGGTGTGTATCTTTCAGAACAGAAGCACCCGGGGAAGCCTGATGTCTACTGCTGTCATGAACACAATGTGTGATCAAAGTTAAATGCTAACAAGAGAATCCAAGGTTTTTGTTTTATGCTGAGCTTGTGCTATGATTTGATCCTCGTTAGAGTTCGGGACAAAGGTAGTTCAAATGAATGACTGAAATAATTTATTGACGGGAGAGATGTAATCTATAGATTTATGGGGAGATGGATGCAACTTGATTTACAGAGGAAAACTGTACATGCTCCTCAGGGGCGTTAAACTGTAGGTGTAGGGTACCCAGGGTCCTTCATTAAAGACTGCTAAGTTTCTGAGCTGGTGGTCAAACAACATAAATCATGGAGACCCATGCCATGTCCTGCTCATACATACAAACTAAACAAGCACAAACATAAGACAATAAATAAGTGGCTTAGGGGAATTCCATGTAAGAGAAGAGGTCATCCAAGGTGTGTGGCACTGAGAGCTAGAATACACACACACCTGTGCACACACGTGTATGCACAGGTGTGTGTGTGTGTGTGTATGTGTGTGTGTGTATATACATATACATATACACATATGTATATATACACACACATGATCACCCTATATACACGTGTGTGTGTCTTTATAGTTTAATGTTTGAGTGTAGTTTAGAGCCTTGTATGTTTCTGGCATCTCTACTCAAGGTGGCCCAGAAAGGGAGCTGAGCCCTTCCCTGGTTTTATTTTGACTAATTAATGATATGTACTTGGAGTTATGAAGCAGGCAGAAACCATCTATTGTTTTAATCACCTGATCTTAATATTTTTAATGCCATGAGAATGTTGTTTCTGATTGGCCAAATGATGCCTTCCCACAGGGGGCGGATCCTTAAAGTAAGAGTCTAAGAGTCTCTTTTAAAGGGTTAACCCTAGACGAAGAAAACCCAAACAAAGCACTTATGACTGTTTAAGCATTGGGGGAGTGGGTGCAAAAGGTGAAGGGATTAAGAAGTACAACATGGCTGTTACAAAATAGTCATGGGGATGTAAAGTACAGCTTAGGGAATGTAGTTAATTATATGGTAACAACTATGTATGGTACCAAGTGGGTACTAGACTTATCAGGGGCATCACTTTGTAAATTATATAAATGTCTGACCACTATGCTGTACTCCTGAAACTAATATAAAAAAAAAATGTCAACTGTAATTGAAAATAAAATAAATAAATAAATATAATACTTGCCTGGCCCTGCCATATTTAAGGAAGCTTGGCTCCCTCTTGTGGCTTAAAACCATGTGTCAGTTTGTTCTAGCCTCCTTGGCTGTGCTATTTTAAGAGAAGCCAGTCTTTTGCCAGCTATACCTTAAGCTTTGTAACCTTTTCATTTCATACCTATTGGTGGAAAAATATGCATGGCCCTGGCAAAACGGTGGGAGAGATATACCTGGCTCTGTTACCTCTCATGCTTCCTAACTTGTCCTTTTCTCCTCTTGTTGGATGGGTGGTGGGATATCTAACTTACATTCTGGGAGTTGAATGTTATCATGCTATCTTCCAATCAAAGAATCTTATTTATTTATTTATTTTTACTTGCCCCAAGGAATACATGAATAATTTCTTAGAATGTTACCATGAAATAAGATTGGTTTTATTATTTTTTTTAAAGGAATTAAAGGAATTGAATCAGTTGGTTGACTTTGGTGTATTAAAGAACTGAATATAAAATATGGAAGGTTGGCATAGCTTTTAGAAGTGATATATCATGAGGACCACAGATTGAAAACTCAAACTAAAGGGTTTTATCTAATTGTCAATCACTTTTTTTAGCTTACTTAGTTCTTAAAAAAACATTAATTAATTTCCATCATTTAAAAGTAGAGAGATTTTATATAAAAACAAAATATAACTTGGGTTTCTGGCTTCCTAGACAAAATCAAAAGATTTGACAAAGGAGAGTACACATTCCCTCATGGCAACAGTCAATGGAAGCTGAAGAATAACCAACCATTTTAGACCCAGCACACATTCTCCATTTCACCAGAGACCCCACCATTCCCTACAATATTATGGTTTACCCATTTCCATCAATTTGTACCTGCTTGACACCTGTGACACTGAGTTTGTGGCTCTGTGGGATCGTAGTATATAGGGCCCATTTATATCCTAATTATAGTGGGACCTTGGACCCTGGTTCTGCAGTATTTTGTTTTGTTTTGTTTTGTTTTGTTTTTAACTGAGTAATAGCCCAGGGACCCATGTCTAGCTAGGATGGGGAGGGCGGTCCAAAGAGGTACTGTCTTCACAGGGCAGATAGACCTGGGAATCTCAGGGCACGAATCTGTCAATGTTAAGGCATCGGGGATATGCCAAAGTAGACGTGTTCTGACATAATACAGAGTAACAAGATGGTCAGAAACCACAGCAAAAACAAAATGTGCATTTATGTATATTTGGGCTATTTGTGTGAGTCTTCATTTATTTTTACTTGTTTATTGATACCGTTGGACATATCCTACTAATTATTTCTTTGATTATGTTTGGCCTCTCCAACTCCTAAATTCTAAATGCTTGGAAGACAGATTTTCTGCTCTAGTTCTAGTTCTAGTTCTAGTTCTTTTCCATTTACTTCTTTTTTTTCCCTTGTCCCTCCATTTTCCATAAAATAAAGCACATCAAAAGAATACGTGCTTTGGAGTTATAAGTATTCAAATGAAGGTTTTATTTCTTTCCTGCCACTGTTTCTTTTCCTTTGCTGGATAAGGATGGAATCCTATAAAACATTTGTTCTTTCTCTTTTTAGGATTTAGAATGAGACAGCGCCATGTCCTCATGGAATCCACAGGGCCTGTGGGGCATTGCCCTCATTTGGTGGAATCTGTGCCCTGTGAGGATCCAGTGTGTTATCGATGGCTAGCATCTGAAGGGATCTGTATCCCTGATCATGGAAAATGTGGCCTGGGACATCGCATCCTGAAGGCCGTCTGCCAGAATGACCGAGGTATGATGCAAAGGAACACAAGTATTTTTATAGTGGTATCTGTCAAATGACATGTCACCACTCTCCAACAGGTCATTTTCCTGAGGGAGAGAAGCAGTCTTCCCTATCCTTGAATATTTATGTGTAATTCAAGTGATGACACATTGCTGCAGAGTAAGCTGCCTTGACTTAATATGAGGCCACGTCCTCCATGACAAAAAAAAACTATTTGGTTCTACCTACATGTGATACAGTGGACCTGGAGATTTCTCTGCAGTCTTTAATTTATCAACACATAGAATATAGAAATTGTGTGGCTAGTTTTCAACTTATCTATACAAAACAAGCTTCATTTGCCTTTTTTGAGGTTGATATGTAACATGCTTTTGTATATTATTAACAAATACTACTTTGTAAAGATTTCAGGGTTGCAACCGTCCAAGTTAAAAAGAAAACGAATACTAAGCTATATCTTTTCATTTATATAACATTAGATTAGAATCAGTTCTCGACGTAATACTAACATTTCTAGAGAACCATTTTTAAATATAAGTTGTCAAGATTTACAAAACTATTAACAATGGTGTCTTTCCTTCATCACCAAGCTTCTAGTACAAGGCTTATTTGAAATGAAGTGTGATTTAGAAAATATGTAAGTCACATGGAAATGAGAAAAATGACATTTAAAGCCTTTATCCTACAGTTAAAAAAATTCAGTCTCTTGGAGGAATATGGAGTATGTCTATTAATCAGCTCTGTCATGAGAAGTACCATTCATCACGCTCTTGGTGTGTGGAGTGAAATGTTTTGACTTGTGGAATGAAGTAATCCATAGAACAGAAGGAAATTACAAAGTGGATTCAGAGTGGATATTAACATCTACATAGCCTTGACATTTAGCAATGCATTTCTGTGTTTCATTTCTCTCTCTCTCCCTCTCTCCCTCTCTCTCCCTCCCTCCCTCTATCCCTCCCTCCCTCCCCCCTCTATCTTTTCTTCTCTCTCTTTCCCTCTCTCCTCATCTCCCTCCCCTTATACTTCTTCTCCGCTCCTCCTTCCATCTCTCCCTCCCTTTTTCTCCTTCACTTACTTTTTTTCCTTCTTTCTTTCCTCCTCTCCTTCAGTCCTTCCTTCTTTTTTAAAAATCACTATTGTAATTAGACAAATATACATTTTATCAAGTAATATAATTGATAACCTCCTGGAACCAGGTAATTGTTTAATTAAATAGAGGGCAACGACAGATTGTGTAAGCTACAGTCCTTTTTGACCAAATAGTTAAAACAAATAGTGGCTTCTAATTTTACCAAATCATTTTTGAATTGTAGTAACATATATATACACCTATATATGTGTATGTATATATATAATTTATTAACAGAGGCAAATAAGATCGCTTTTGTATCACTTTCCTTTGAATTCAGGAAGAGTAGTATAGAGGCTTCAAATCTGGGCTCTAGAGTCAGACAGGTTGGAATTTTAAGTGTGCTACTCATCTGTTAGATGATCTCAAGAAAATTATTGAACTGTGGAAGCATCCTTCCCTTCAGCTGAAAAGTAGGGACAATAAGACCTGCCTCTAATGCTCAGAATCTGAGAGTTACCTTAGTCATATAAAAGTGACTAGAAAAGTGCCTGATACATAACCATTCAAAATGAGTTGTTTATTTTACTTGTAATGCATATTTATTACTATGTTCTATCCGGGAGGAATGGTATAAAAAACATTCTTTTATAAATGAAAATAATAATGAGGATTAGAATAACCATACGCCTTCCTTTCAACCTCCAGCTGTGGGAACAAGAATATCATTTGTTTGGTTGAAACCCAGTAATAAATGACTGTCGTGCTTTGTCATCTCATAGCAGGTATTGGAGGCTTGTGATGACATATAATCTCCATAGGGACTTCTTTCACAATTTGTGCTGTGCCTTCTGCAGAATTTCAGAGTGTGATATTCAGATTTATAATTAGGGATATATGTTTGGTCTTCATCCCAGTTTCTGGCACAGAGCTCCCAAAATCTTTGGCATTTCCTGAGCAGTAAGGGCAATGAGAGCATCTATTGTTATAATTTTTGGTCTGTTGTCCTCAGTTCCTGAAATCACTTTCATAAGGAAATGGGTATTTTGTAATTCCTAACAAGTCCCTTTCCACCACAACTGGGTTTATATTAATGAGGTGACATTTAGAAAGCACCTAAGGTTGGGGACTGGTTGTCAGAGGAGCCAGCCAGCAAGAGAGGGTTGGGACTTCCCATTCCACACCCTGATTTTCAGGGAGAGGACGGGCTGGAGGTTCCATCAATCACCAGTGGCCAGTGATTTAATTAATCATGCCCATGTAATGAAACTTCCATGAAAACCCAGAAGATGGGTTTCAGAGAGCTTTCTCGTTGGTGACCACATGGAGATTTGGGGAGCACGACACAGGGAAGCTCAGTGCCCTTTCCCCATACCTTGCTCTAAGCATCTTTTCCATTTGGCTGTTCCTGAGCTATATCCTTTCACCACAAAGCAGCACTCTAGTGAGTAAAACCAGGTTCCTGAGTTCTGTGAGCCTTTCTAGCAAATTAATGAAATTCAAAGAGGAGTTCTTGGGAAACTGATTTATAGCAGGCCGGTCAGAAGCACAGGTAACAATCTGGCCTTGTGACTGGTATCTGAGGTAGAAGGTGGTCTTATGGGACTGAGCCCTTTAATTGTAGAATCGGATGCTATCTCTGGGTAGATAGTGTCAGAATTGAGTTAAATAGCAGGATACCCAGCTCGTATTGGAGTTTTGCTTTGTGCTGTGTGAGGAAAATCACACATACAAACCCACACCTTGAAATTGGGTTTAGAGCTTTTTTTACAGAGGTATCAATGTTACTATTTTATAGCAGTTCTAGAATTTGTTTTATGTTGTGTTTTTTTTCTATGAAATAGCTAATTATAAGCATTTATATACACTCTCAATTTCTATGGGGATAAGTAGGAATTACTCCTGGCTCATATCAATTCTTTGTGGTTCTTAGATACCTAGATGACTCCTTCATCATTTGTAGGGCAAAGACCATGATCATGGTTATGAGAACATGCTGGCATCCTGAAAGCTGAAACAGTCTTTGGTCCTGTGAGAAATTGAAAATGTGGTCTGGTTGCACTTTTCACAGTTCAGTTTCTTTGAGATTTGGGATGATTGATGATGGAAGTTTTGCAGAGAAGTGTTCCGGTTTGACTCTCCACATATTATTATAGTCTTTCCATAGCTACAAGATATAACAGAAGTGTTGACACTCATTTAAATGCTTGGAGAAAAACAGGGTTGAAATATATATTTACTAAGTCTCCTGTAATTTTTTTTATGGCATTCGATAGTTTTCATCACTCTGAGTTTCTTAATTGTTTCATAAGCTTTTTATTTCAGTATTATTCAGAGCTAAATGGATAAGACCAAAGATATGTCTTCTTTTTGATTAAAACAAAACAAGACAAAAACAAAAAAAAACAACACATATTAGATCTAATCAGACTTAAGGCTTGCTATAATTTGCAAGATAGCTTACTTTGTCCTTTATTTTTAGACTTGTCTTTATTGACTTATTCCAGGTATTCTGTATTCTAAACGAACATTCAACATCCTTGCAAAATATCTACATTCAGATTTACAGCCAAGAGATTCCCAGGTGGTTGTGATCAGGATTCTGAAGGACTCTTGACAGTGTCTTGTTGGGCATTACTTGAGCCACTAGGAAGACCTATTTCTCATTCTAGAAGGTCATTCAGACCATTCATTTGAAAACTTCAGATATAGACAATCTGTGTTACATTGAAGCTAGGAAGTAACTGGAAATAGCAATTTGACATACCTAAAACTTGTGGTATAAGAATATGATCTACTTCGGACTACCTAAGATCTAATAATGAATCTTAGACTACCTAAGATCTAGATGAATTTCTACAGTTTTGTAGATACAATTTGCCACATTCTCTAATTTATTTGTGATACTGTCCAATCAGTCTCACTGAAGTTTCTATTTCACACCCGGCCTGTGATTATGGCAAACAATTCCTTAGTCAATAAAATTTATTTTCAGGAAGAAAATTGTGTCATAGATCACATGAATAAACATTCTGATTTTGAATCTGATTTCCAATACTTTGATTGGCAGATCAGCTTTGAATTCTCTCCTCTGCACAACATCTTATCATTAGGATGGATCAATAGAAGTTTACTGAGCATAGAGTACACATAGGATTTTCTTGTCTCATTGACAGTTGCATGTCCTGTCTTTCAAAGGGGGCATTTGAAAATAAATGGAGTGTGCTGCAAACTCAAGCCCAACGTAGTCTCCCTTAGATTTTCCAGTTAACTCATTGTGTTTTAAACTTTGTTCCTCTAACATGTAACTGGTTTGTTGTGTTGATGCTGGGTTTCACTGATGATTGAGGAAGATTTACCACTAGGTGACATCTTCCCAGAGCAGACTGAGGACATCCCCATAATCCCAGGGCAGTCGGTGGTGTTCCCAGTGGTTGATGAGTGACCACTATGTATTTACCATCTTTCATGTCTCCATAATACAAAGTGGGCGACACCACAGGGTCTCTGGATAAACACCAGACTGCCTGCTGGAGCAGTCAAACCCTGAGTACTCATTACATGCTTTGCTCCATAATTAGCTAAATAGACTGTCTTGAAAGAAAAAAAAAAAGTGTCTGCATATTTCATTAAACATCTTTATTCATAGATAGTGCAATGTACATTCTGTACTTGTACGAAGCAAATACCCACGTTGGTGAAGAGTATAATACATCAGGAAGAACAACGTTCACATATTGACAGGTACATAGAATTAGACTTTTGTGTTGCTGCAACACCCTCGTGCATACAAGGCTTCTTACTTTTCACAGTTGCACTATGAAAATATTTTCCTTATTTGCACAGAAAACATGAGGAATGATTTCTTGCCATTAGGGTGACTTTGCTTTTCATTTCAGAGCATTTTTCTATGAGTTCTTGCCTTGCATCATTAACCTTGAACAATCCAAAAGCATTTTGATCTTGGCTAAAGTGGCATGTGCGTGTATCTTCTAACATTATAAGTACCTTTATAAGGATGGCTTTCACTGGTAGAAAACATGCCAGAATAATTATTTACTTGAGTTAGATTAAGTTTTTGATTATCACAGATGAATCTATGATTAGAGCTAGAAGTTTTATTTTGCTTGTTGTTTTGTTTGTTTGTTTGTTTGTTTTGTTTTTAAGTCTCAAGAAATGTTCTTTGGTTCACTTGTGAGAATAAGGTCAAACTCCATTAAGGTATTTGTTGGAATATTTTGTGATTCATAAGAATTTTAATCTTTTGTGTTTTCAAGTCATTATTTTCTAAACCCTTTGATCATGCTCTATCTTGTCTTGGTGAACGAATGCTGCTTTACTTCTCTTCTATTTTTCTGTTTCTTACAAGACTTTCTAAATACTATTTCAGCACACTGTTTATTTTCTTTTATTTTAGGAAGAACAAGGAATATATTATTCATCATGTATTTCTTTGCCACACAAGCATATTTCTGAGGTGAATCAACCTATTAAAGAGACACTGCAAAATTAGAGTCACTGCAGGGACACAGAGCCTCTAAAATAAATTTCAAATACACATTTTCTAAAAGTTTTGAGCAATGGCACCTTGGTGAAAATAAATACACAGTGAATTAGGATGTGCATTTGGGAACAGATAATAGTAATTGGGATTTTTTTTTGTAAAAGAAAGTATCATTTACTTCTTATACTATGAATTTTGTATTTGTCTCTTTTTTGAGTAGGAAAAAACAGTGCATTTACCTTTGCATAAGGTTTGGGAATCTTAGAGCTATATAGCTAAATGTTCAGAGGGAGCAAAGGAGAGGAGAATAAACATGGACATGCATTTTATATTTGCAATGCAAATTCCGATAAATCGCTTTGTGGAGTAATCAGACTTAGCATGTACTATTGTTTCCTGCACAGATCCCCTCAGCAGTTTAACGTTTCTACGCATGTCAGCATGAAATTCCAACTGACACCACCTGCGTGCGTCACTTTGCCTAAGGAATTTCTCTGGCCATGGCAACCTTCTGTGCCTACATATGCAGTCAGAAGTGCCAGGAAATTAACCATCCCAGGGAGCTGCCTTCCACTCTGACTGAGAGTTGGTATATAAATGCCAGCTCCCTTGCCCCTCCGATGGAATAACCTTGAGGTGTATGTTCTACACTGTTTCCTAGAGTCCCCAGTGAGATGAAGCCCAACTTACTCTTGGTGCTGACTTAGGAAATCACACATCATTTATCAGCCTCCTTCCCTTTCCTGTCTCACTCTCTGACTCTGACATTGGTTCCTGGCATTGCACCCCAATTAATATTTGTCAGGGAATCTTTGTCACAGAGTTTAGTTATGGTGCAACTCAAACTAAGGCAAGGATGCTTAGAAAGTATTTAGCACATCCACTCCTTTAGGAGATACAGGATCCAGTTCAGTTATGCTGTATTGATGAAAATTGTTAAAGAATCTCCTTCCAAGGAAGAAATGATACAGTCTCTCATGAGAACTCATTCAATATTTTGGACAACTCTCACTATTTATCAATTATTTTGATAATATCTGAAGGACTTCAAAATACTGCTTCTGTCTTTGAAAACATAAAACAAACAAACAAAAAAACAAAAACAAAACAAAACGGTATTGAATCCTATTTCTTTCCCAGTTAGGCAACGCCAGTAACTTATACCATCCTCCTGAGACTTATTTTCCAACAATTGAATCATTTTATGATTCTCTGGGGAGGACTAGGTTATTCAGATTTTCATTCAGTATTGGATTCCAGGGTGTATTAGATGTTTCTGAATAAGAACAAGAGAAACCGACTTCTTTTGGATGTTCAGGGTATTATTTGTTTGGGAAAATTGGATCTGAAGTGTTTGGGGAACATGTTGCTCCATCTCCTTTGTTCTAGCTCAGTGTTCTAAATTATATTGTATATCAGAATCACCCAGAGGGATTATAAAACACACAATTCTGTCCCCAACTCCAGAGTTTCTGATTCAGTGGGTCTGGGATGGGCTGGAGAATTTGTCTTTCTAACAAATTCCCGGGGGATGCTGATAATGCTGGTCCAGCAGGGACCATACTTTGAGAAATCCTATTTTAGGCAGAACGGGGCAAATGGGCAACCTTATGATATCAGTGTATAACGTAAGTAGTCTAGAACAGTGAAAGGCACGTCTTACACTTTGTCAGAATCAACAATAACATTGATTCTAATCTGTCATTTTTGTTTCCTGCTGGGGAATTGATTCTCGAAATCCATAAAATCTATTATTGTCTTTCCAGAGGCAAGCATTGAGTAAATATTCTTTACTTTCTTTATTGTTACCTAGATAGATTACTAAGAGATCAAATAATGGAAAGCAATACCGTATTTCCCTGAAAATAAGACTGGATCTTATTATTAAGTTTTGTTCCAAAAGACACATTAGGGCTTATGTTCAGGAGATCTCCTGAAAAATCACGCTAGGGCTTATTTTCTGGTTAGGTCGTATTTTGGGGGAAACATGGTAATGTAGTCTTACAGAAACAGAAGACACATGATAGGTGAGATGAGTTATTTAGGTAGGGGAGAGAATTTTCATTTTCAGCGAGCTCTCTTTTTCAGACCACCAGCTGGTAACAGTTTGGTGTCAGTGTTCTTACTGAAAGAAGTGTGGTGATGACACATATGTTGTATTAAATTTTGAAGTGAGGCTGGCATTGCATTTGAAAGTACCAATAAGATCAGGCTGCTATTCACACTACAGGAATCAGACCGCAAAGGAGATTAAATCTGAGAGTTCCTGTAGCCAAGTTCCTCATTCCCTTTCATTTAGATGTCTTGCAGTGAAATTAAAGGTGAAACTTTAATAATATTTGGCAATAAGGAAATCTAAAAGAGAAAAATAGAGGCTCGTTCTAATCAGAGTTTTCCCATCTATGATTGATGGAAAGGTAGGGAGTAGATGTAAACTGGTGAATCAATTTAATTCTAAAGAGAGGAACTGCAATGCAGTTTTAAATTTATTTACTGTATGTTGTCTGTCAGTAAAGAGGTATTGTATTTTGAATGACTTCCTCTTTCTACTCTGTTGCATCCCGAGACATCACGCGATAGTATCCGTCTTTTTTCCCTTTTACTGAGGTTTCCAGAGAAATGACTGTATTCACATCACTACCCCATCAGTATTTTACAGTCAAATTAAATATAGTCTGCTTTTTTTTCTTTCAGATTTTAATATTTAGAAATAGCTTAAAGGAAGTTACTTCCTGAGTATGCCTATGTCTCTCCTAGAAAGGCTATCTTCTTTTTCCATCTCTAGAAATTCTCACTAGATTGTCTACTTTCTGTTCCCATATGACTCAGAAAACAAAATGAATCATAGATTGTACTCATACTTCAAAACGTAGTTCATATGATTAAAATGGTCAACCCAACCTTTCAGTTGAGTCAATGCGAGATTGTCACCCTTGCCATTACTTTCAACTTTTCACTTGGACATGCTCTGAGTTTCCCTATTCCATTGTGTATTCTATTAGTGTTACTAACAAGGATTAGTTATAGCATTAGTCACAGGGATATAATTTTGTTTTCTCATTCTTAAATGCATTTTAAAGTGGTTTTTGGCTGCTTCATATGGCCTTTGGCTGATAACGCCTGACGTAACATGCCCCCACTTTTCCCTCTGTGTAGATATCCCATGCATGTCTGTGTAGACATTCTATGTAGTTCATTTCATACTTAGTGAGTTGAATGACTGCTGCACCCAGAGAATGATATGGTTTTCCATGGAGATGAGAGGTAAGAAGTAGAAATAAAAAACTTTAGAGAAATCATGCATTTTATTTCAAAGAAACATGAACTAAAGGAAAAATATGTTGAAAGGTAATTTAGGGATATCTTAAGACCACGGTACATCTGTTACTCCATAGGTAGATTTCAATCAACAGCAAGCATTAAGGAAACCCATAGTTACAGTAAGTGCCAGTGCTCCTTGTCACCTCTGTAGTAATTTGCCTCCACAATCATGATCATGATGGTCCCCTGCCTGAGATTCTCATCCTTCTCTTCTTCCTTTGGTTAATTCCTACTCATTCTCCAAAAACTTGGATTTATGCCCTTCAGAAAACCATCCCTTCACTGCCACTTCACTTCTTTCAAGCTAGTCTAAATCTCAAGTGAATATTGTAGTCACCACCTACCTCAGATTATTTGTCACAGTCAATTCTGATAATTCAATTTCCTTTCCAGATGATTGGTTCAGAAATGTGTGACGTTCAATCTGTTTGGGCCAATGAGATGCGAGAAGGCCACATGGCCAAGGTTTGGTTTTGCTTGCTGCCATGATCCATTTTGTGATCTACAGGTTATGTGGCTTCGGCAAGAAGACATCACTGTGTACAGTAGGGCAGAGATATAAAGACACTTTGGGACCTGGAAGACATCGCTGAGGCCCTGAATTAAAAATCTGAGCACTGGCTGTTACGTAAGACAATAGAGTTCCTTATTGTACAAGCCAGTTTTTATCAGCTGCTGTAGAAATCATCCTAAGACAGTGCTTGTCTTCTGTGTTCTTGTAGCACTTTGTGATTCAGTTATCAATGTCTTTACCACATTATAATGAAATTATCTACTCATTTGTCTGTTTTTTTGTTTTGTTTTGTTTTTTTCTCCATTTGACTCTTAGCCTCTCAAGGGCAGAGACCTTGACTCATTAATTGTTTTATTCTTGGCATGGTGCCAGTGTATCTGGTATATTAGGATGTGCTCAATAAATATTTATAGAACTTAAAAAAGTTACTTCAATTGATTTGCCTAACTGCCCAGTTGGGAATTATTATTATTATTATTCCCAGTTTATTGATGAGGACATTGTAGGCCAGAGATGTTGACAGCCCAAAGTCAACTAGGAAGTTCTAATACCAGAATTTTGAACTCCAAACCAGTGCTTCTTTACTTTATGAATGTCAACAAATGCATATCACACGTACCAATAGCAAGATGTCTCAGACTCAGGCAGTGACATTCATTAGTTAAGGTGTGATTTTTTTCTTCAGTGAGACTTGGCCTGAGATTTACTCTCAGGGCAACACTAAACACAGTCATTGCCAACTGACTGGGTTGCAACAATGAAACCCATTTTTAACCACGCACTAAGAATTTTACCTCTCTTTCCTTTGGGGTGAGCTGATGTCAAGAGAAAGATCACCAGGTACAATGAAAACATAAAGCCCACACATGTTTCCTTCTGGTACAAAGCATATCTGAGATAGATATATCCTACTTAGTTATCTGTTTTTCCCTGGCAACTTTAGTTCTAATCTTGACGTATTCAGACATAGAATTTATTCAGCAGCATAGAATTTATTCATCAGACTGGATTGGGAGTAGAGAGAGAAGCAGAATCTCTGAAAAAGGAGATATGCAAAACCACAGAGGAGAAGGTGGAAGACAGCTGTTCAGGGACACACAGCTTTTCACTCCTTCATAGAGGTATTCCCACAGGGAGACAACGATAGAAGTGCCAATAACACCCAATCACAAAATTTGAGGGAGTTTGGTAAAAAGCAAGAAAATTCTCTACACAAAAGTGGTCCTTCATGTTAACATCAGAGTTAACTGCAATACACTTAGTGCGTCACTGAGAAGAGGACGCAATTTCCCTGTGATGCATTGTTTCAGAAGGCAAATAGGTAGAAACTAAAAGATGACACATTTTGGCTTACCTTGTGCATACTTGTTCCTTTTTTAACTGTCTAGCAATGGTGATTAGAATAATGAGCTCACTGTCACTGAGCCCATTTACACAGAAGATGGAGACCTCCTCTGGAGGTTACCGTGGTGACCATCTCCACATTCTTCTGCAAGTGAGGGCAACTCTGTGGTTCCTTGATTGACATTTTAAGGATATTTAACATCTCTAGCTCTTCCCATATAAAATGTCAGTTGTGTGCTCTAGTCATTGTGTCAGCCCCAAATGACCTGCATATTTCCCGTCACCCCCAGGAGGATTTCTCCTGATGGAAAATCACAGGCCGGATTTCTCCTCACGGAGAGCCACAGGCAAGGAGATGTCCAAAGTCTTTCCAAGTTATCAATAAAAAGTTATCTTTAATTCAGTCATGAATTTTAGTTAATTGATTTAAAAATAATTAATAAAATTAAAAACAAGGAAATTTGCCACATGTTTTGAATGCATTGCAATGAAAAGCAAACTGCTAAAGTGAGATCATGCCACAAGTTAAAATTTTAGATTTCAAGTAAGTAGGAAATTCACTTATCTAGAATTGCCAGTCAGATCCCTGATTGATAAATAAGGTTTCTCACTTGATAAGGTGTTTTAGGAGTTGTGAGAAAATGAGGTGAGAGAAGTGTGACTTCTTCTTTAGAGGAATAGTAAGGCATATGGGTGTGTGTTTATTGAGAAAAGTAGAACCCTGTACTTTAGGAACTTGTCAGGAGTATAATCTTAGAATCATTTTCATCTAATGTTTATCACAAGTGCATTTGAGAGAAACAATATTAATACAGATATTCTGAAATCTTACCCTGAAATAAGTTAAAGGAGAGCTGTGTGCCTGAAACATGTAATATTGACAACCCACAGAATTGTTTTCACAGAATTATTTATTGCTATGACATCAGCTGCCTATAGTGTGCTAAGTTATGACTCTTTCTTTATTTATTAAAGTTTATTGGGGTGACAGTGGTTAGTAAAGTTACATAAATTTCAGGTGTATAATTCTGTAATACATCATCTATATATCACATTGTGTGTTCATCACACAGAGTCAGTTCTCCTTCCATCACCATGTATTTGATCCCGTTTACCCTTACCTACCACCCTCCTACTCCTTATCCTCTGGTAACCTCTAAACTATTCTCTGTGTCTATGAGTTTTTGTTTTTTTATTTGTTTGTCTTTTTCTTTTGTTGTTTTCAGTTTTATATCCCACATATCAGCGAAATCATATGGTTCTCAGCTCTTTCTGTCTGACTTATTTCTCTTAGCATAATCTCAAGATCCATCCATGTTGTCACATATGGCATTATTTCATCTTCTCTTATGGTGGAATCCTTGGTATCCACCCCAAAAAATATGAAAACATTTATCCATAAAGATATATGTACTCCAATGTTCATTGCAGCTTTATTTATGGTGGCCAAGACATGGAAACAACCAAAGTGTCCTTCCATAGATGATTGGATAAAGAAGATGTGGTACATATACACAATGGAATACTATTCTGCCATAAGTTATAAGGCTCTTCTCATGAAACATTGTCATTTCCTCAAAAGATATGAGAGTTAGGTCCTTTAAATTGTGCGTATCAGCATCCTGTATGAGGATCCTTAGTGGAAATGCTGGCCAAACTTAGATCAAGCACGCATATCCATGTCCTGATCACGTAGTTGGCATTTGCTGAACGCACTCAGAAAATTGTAGTGTTGAATGAATGCCCGTATTTGTTTCCCTTCTAGATTCACTTCATTTCCCCCTTCTTAGTTTCGGTCTTTCATCCTTGCCATTTGAATTTCATCTTGTATACTGGGTATCACCCTCCTTTCCCCACTGGCTATATGAGGGACCTTAAGCAAGTTACCAATCTCCTTGGCATCTCAGTTTTCTCATGTGAAAAGGAAATTAGCACTTACATCATAGTGTTGGTGTAGGTATGGATTTGATCTATGTTAAGTTCTTACGATAGTTCCTGGCATGCGGTTACTGCTGCAAAATTGTTAGCTAGTTTTATTATAATGATTATCTTTTATTTTGTGTAAATAAGCTGCCTTAAATACTTTAGAATGAATTAGTGGTATAAATTAGTAGAAATGATAATTGACTTTAGGCAAATGATTAATATCCCAGAGGCCTAGTATCCAGACTTGTGGAAATAAGATGCTGCCTTGTAAGATTTTCGTTTTATTTTTACTTTTTATTTTGAACTAATTTCAGGCTTACAGAAAAATTGAAGAGTTGTAAAAACAGTGCAAAGGGTTCCCTTATATCTGTCTCCCACTTCCCCCATTGTTAACATCTCATATAACCATCGTTCAATTACCAAGAACCAATAATTAGCATTGGTACAATATATCTAGTTTTAAGGGTTAAATAAAGTAATATGAAGGCTTAATGTTGGATATGGCATCAATTTTGATTTTTCTAGAGTTTGGTCTTCTGTGCAAAACTAGGTGTCTGATAATCTTTAGTCAATCTAGATGTTTGAAAGCATGGCTTAAAAATGATGATCATTGAAGATTTAGACTTTGAACTAGAAGTTGCAAGCATAGCTGAAGCTGCAGGCTTAGATCACGTTCTTGGAAAGAATTACTTTTGTTTTTTTAATTAATTAAAGTGCCTTGGTAACCACATAATTTACTATAAATCCTGGCATATCCCTATGATAATAGAGAGGAAACGTAGTGGCCTCAGGCTCTGATAGTAACCTGAGCCAAGTGACTATGTGTTCAGCCATAATTATACCCAATGTCAAAACAGGGGACCTACGCATTGATGGATATAGGTCTTTACATGCAACAGGAAAGAACATCTATGGAAAATCAATTTCTTTGTTGTGAAAAATGGCTCATTGTCATTCCTAACATTTTACTTTGAGCTGATTTCATTTTTAGAGTTCAAATTTGTTTATGGTGTGCAATAAGGATGAAAAATACATGTGTTCTCTGGTGGTTTTGATTAAAGATAATGGCACCTTCCATTTCTATACTACTTTACACTTTTTAAAACATTAATTTCACTTACATTATTCCTTTTTACTCCCTACAACTACTAGCCCTGCATAGTAGTAACAAATTAGTATCTTACCTTCGTTTTCTGATAGAGATTAAAGATGAGAGGCTATGTGGCTTGCCTGAGGTCACAAGGCAAACAGTTGTGTTGTCTTCTTACTCCTGAGTCAGTATATTTTCAAGGTCTTAGCTATGGAATCCTGGGACTCTGATAACAACAGAGTTAAGACAACTATTATTTAATAATGATATATAGGAAATATATACATATACACACATATACATACATATCTAAGAAATTGACTAATATTTCTATCCCGTATGTAATCTAGCAAAATTTTTAAAACACACACATACATCCATCTATGTCTGTATCACATACATTTATATTTATATATCTATACCTATATATAGCTACATCTGAAATTCCAATTCCCTAGACATTATCTTGTGAAGAGGAGGAAAGGGAGTCAGGGATCCAGAAGTAAGGCAAAATAATAGAATTCCCACTATACTAGAGATGTATTCATAAGACAAAGATGGGCCCAAACTACTTTGAAATACAGTTGGAGGTGGTGATACCGAGTTTCCCCAAAAATAAGACCTAGCTGGACCATCAACGCTAATGCATCTTTTGGAGCAAAAATTAATGTAAGACCTGGTCTTATTTTAATATAAGACCGGATATAATATAGTATAATACAATACAATAATATAATATAATATAATAATACCAGGTATAATATAATATAATATAATACAATATAATACAATACCATACTGGGTCTTATATTAATTTTTGCTTCAAAAGACACATTAGAGCTGATGGTCCAGCTCTAGGTCTTATTTTCGGCAATAAAGGTAGGCATTTGGGGGTATGAAGCTTCATTTCACTTGTCCAAAATAAGATTATTGGGAACAGTTCTTTACTGTCTTTTGAATTGTATGTATTTATTTATAGTCACAGATGAACAACTTTTAGCTTTTTGTTTTATTTTGCTTTATTCTGTCATCCCCCCCCCATTGAATCATGCATTATAATAAATAATGTAGAGTTACCTTATGGAAAGCAGAAATGATATTATACTAGATCAAATGTTTGGGTATCCCCGAAAAGGAGCCCCAGAAATGGGTAGGCAAACACCTACCCAGAAAAGTGCAAGCTCCCCACAATAAAATCAACATGTTAAAAAATATATTAAAAAAGAAAGTCTGTGGGGACATTCTAGCTACAGGGCTGGCCGTGAAGTTTTATCCCAGGAGCCTTTCAAAAACTTTGTTTAGAAACGCCAGGCGGCTTAAGAGACTGGATAAGGAGAGTATGGACCTTACTTCCCTGTACCATCTTCTGATTCTTTCAGTAGTAGGTGACATTTAATGGCATTATTGTGATGGTGAAATGTAGTTCAATACCTAATCTTTGATAATGGATAGCTGTGGCTCTTAGAAAGTACATACTCTGTGAATTGAGAGGTGGGAATTGGGGAACGGCAGCATGGCTTCTCAAGGACTAAGATGGACAGTGGGCGTGTGAACCAGAGTGCGGGTGCATGTCAGGAAGGAATGATGGGTCCATTTCTCAGGAGATTTTTGTATTCACAATGACCCGACAAATAGACCAGGTGTGCCAGTTTTACACAAAGCTCAAGAGCAGAACTACCTTTTTAAGGTTTAGCGAGCAGGGTGTGGTTTGAATTCTAAATAACTCTTTGGGCTGAAGTTCTGTTCTGAAAAGGTATTAATAACTAACCTTGAATATATGTTAGTTCAAGCTGCCAGTGCCCAGCTTAGGCAGACCTATTCCAAATACCTGTGCTTTTGAGAGGTTAGAAGTCCAAGATTTGGTAGTGGAGTCCTGAAATGAATGCCAGAGTAACAGCCACCACTAGCACCCCAGACAAAGCATAAGAGTCCTGAGAGAGCTGTGGTGAAAGAAGTAGATTATTGTGTATTTTGCATGAGATATTATCTTGTGCTGATTAGAGTGTACAACAGGTATTCTCTTTGTTGTGTGCTTCTACATGTAGTTCAGTGTCTCTCGATTCGGGTAATCAATTTTAATTTAATTTTCTTTCAAATGTACCCCCTCACCCCATCCACATCCTTTCCTAACAATGTATAGATTCAAGGTCTAAGATTTTTATGCCAAATTTGAAAAACAGAAAATCCTTTATTTGCTTTCCTTGGGAAATCCCCAGCGATTAAAGATAGCTCTAGACACTGAAAGATAGGTCCCATTGCTTATCATATATCCTTACATCTTAGCACACAGTACCTGACACATAGTAGGTGCTCAGTATTTGTTTAATGAGTGAAAGAAATGCTAGATCTACCTAATGGCACCACGGAAATCGTAAGATTTATGTGCCAGAGTCTTCATTGAATTGAACCTTGCCATTATATTGAGATTGAAAAGAGTTTGATTTTTCCGAGAGAGGTAGGGCTTACATTAGAATCCAGTCACCTTGCAGCCTGCCAGGTCCTCTTTCTATCGCTCCATGTATTAGCAAATGGATATCCCATTTTTCAAAGCAGGGCTACTTTGATGTTCCAAACTTTGAGTTCCAACACTGTGAGCTGATATTGCGTCTGGAAATGTAACTCATCCCTTTGTAACACAGCATTTTCCAAATCCTATATACCATGGTCCATTAGTCTCAGGGTTTCCTAATGAGTAACTGGAAAAATAGATTCTCTGGTTAAATGAAAGTGGAAAATGCTGCATGTCTTATCTCTCTTATGGAAACTTATAATGCACATTGCCGTAGAAGGGGCTCCAAGAAGGATCCTTTGAAGAAACCCACTTAATAGTTCTCCTTGGGGTTTCCTAAAATTATTTGAGCAATGAACACTATCTGTAATGTGCATATTGACACTTTGTAGAACGGTAATCCCAGGGAGGACATTTCGGGGATTGCTATCATCCACCTTTCAGGGTTGACCAAGCGTTACCCAGTTATTTGCAGTCCTTGGTAGCAGCCACTGTTTTCTATGCTGCTGTTCTCTATGGTGTAATAATCCGAAGGCAGACCTGTACTTTTTTCCCCTTTAAAAATATTAGTCACACCCAGGCCTTTGTGAGAAATGCATATCATATTGAAGGTTTCCTAGGAAGGATAAAAAAAGGGTTTTGCATAGAGTTCCTGTTCATTCTGGTTTGCTCAGTAAAGCCCCGCTTATATCCATTGTCCTTCGATAACCACAAATGACAGCCCATTTCAATCTCAGAAGTGCCCTGGTTTGGGCACAGTGTTATTCTCCCACGACCAGCCCCACTGTGTTAGCCACCATTTCTCTTTAACTCATTCTCTCCTTTGGCAGCTAGTTCCCATCTCACCTTCCTCCCTGACCTTCTCGACACCACATGCATTCTCCTCCTGTGGCTGCTGTATTATGCAGCGTCACTGCTAGCTCTGTGAAACCTGGGGGCGAGCTCTTTCCACAAGAGTGAGCTTTTCAAAAATCCTTGACGTGGAAACTTGTTTTTTCCCTCCCGAAGAATGTTTGCTGCTAAGAACCAGCAACATGATGAGAGAAATAATCAGAAAAATGGAAACAAGAAAACAGCTGCATATAAATTGGCCTGTAATATAGTACCGTGCAGAAATCCTGTGCCGTTCACACCCAACGTGGTGTGCATCACAGGCCAGGCTCTCTCACTGCACCTGCAGGTTCACCACTTAGGAGACCACAAGGCCAGCATCAGCCATAGCCTGCCTACACCCTCGGGAGCTCAGGGTCAAGTTTGCTCCATTCACAGGAGCCTCAAGATTTTTCACTTGAGTCTTCTGGTTATTTGACTCCCTCTACTTGTCACGCAGCTTGTTCTGTGTTGCAGGTGGAGCCATCTCTGACGATGTTACTTTAAATGACTGTTCGCTTCTCTCCTCCCCTATTTCACACGTAGTTTTTTTCCTACGCAGCTTTATACTTAATTGCTCAACTGTATATTTAATTTGAGCTTCTTTCATATAATATATGCTCCTCGAAAATAGAAACTGTCTTAATGATTCTAAATTGCCTGCTATGCCTAGCATGTTATAAGGCTCCAACGAATCAGGGAGTTTCAACCCTAGAAGGCATTTTAGACATTATTTAGTTCAGCCCTTAAAACGTATCCGGGAACTTGCATAAGGTCATCTATATGTGGTAGGACAATCTAGGTTGCCTGGGAAAATTGTTGATTAATAAGAGAAGGGTAGCCTACAGTTAAAGCTGTGAAGGTCCAGAAGACTGAGACTTGTTCTGAGTTTGACTGACTGGGGAATGTCTGTCCCATACGATCACCTCAATATTTCCTGTAGTTGATAACATGGAGATAATTATATGAACTCTGCAGCCTTGAGATGAGGGTTATATGAGATGGTGTATGTGCCATAGATTATTCAGAATCGGGGACATATTCAGGCACTTAATATATTATAGTTCATGTCAATTGTTTTATTGCAAGTTTTTAATTCCTCTGTGTTCAAATGGCTTGAAGAATTGGAGCAAATTGCCTGAATTTGTAGAATTAACATCATAACATCTGCTCTAAGCTGTCTCTGAGGAAGGCTGGGGGAGTGTGGAATTGCCATGGTGACAAGGATCCTGCCAGAACCAACTGTATCAAAAGAGCTTGCTCTTGTTCTGAACCCATTGACTTTGATCACACCTGGTAGAAGTGTCCTCAGGTGTTTCCAGCCTTGGTTTTTGTAGTGCATGGCTCTTCTGGTCATTCTTTCCTGGGCTTTTGTGTGTCAGAGTGACAACTTCTGTGCTGAATACTGGGCAAGGCTCCCTAGGTGCTGGTTAAGGCACGTATGCATATCCACCACTTTAATTCATAGAGGAGATGATTTGCCATTTACAATGTCAGGAAACCACATTTCTGACAAGTGTAGGTTTTTCTCAGGGGTTTTCGGGGATTTCACCTTTTCCCTCCTGTGGAGAGTTGGTGGGGCACATGCCCCGTCAGCTGTCACTGCAGCTCTGGGAGACAGCTGCCCGCTGACAACCTGGCGGATGTTAGCTGGCCGCACATTGCTGTATATCTCCTTGGGGCCATCCCCTTATCACGAGGCTAAGCCAGGGCTGAGCGATGCTACAATTTCGCAGTCACATTGCTACTGACAGGGGATTCTGCAAGCCCACCTGCCCTCCGCAGTGTGCCATGGCTTGTACAGAAGGTCCTGGGGACCAGGAGGGACTTCTCTCTCAGTGAGGGATTGCTCTTCCCGAGAATGGCAATCAGGTTTAAAAGCAAAAGCATCGCTACCCTTGGTCCTTTCACCCACTGGCCTGGCAAGTATTTATTCAGTACCACACTATTGCCCTTTAGTGGATTTATGATTTCCTCCTCAACTTTACCCTCTCCTTATTAGTTTATTATTACAAGATGTCACTGTGTTTCCTTCAGAGTCCATCTATAATTTCTTTTCAAAAGTTTATACGAACTCAATAATTACTGCTTGAATTTTCATTGTTCCTTGGCTGCAACTTCAAGGCTCAGATGGGAACTGAGTACGGGGCTTAGGTTGGGACTAGGAATTGCTGCTCTTCTTTGAGCCAGCCTGGCACAGGAGGAGGGAAGCTGGTGCTGGTCCCAATTTCTGCTTTTAAAAAAAAAAAAAATTAGATATCTGAGTAGAATATTTAGTAAACTATTTGTGTTCCCCAAACATGCGCTTCTTTTTGACTCTGGGCTTTTATTCACATCATTTCGTCTGCTTGGAGCATGTTCTATATCATACTCCCATCGCTGCCCTCCCAGCTTCACTCAGCTTAGCTGTCGTTTCCTGAAGGAAGCTTTTTCTGGTCCCCCCATTTGGTTGGGTAACTCCAAATATTCGACCATTACAGAGTGTGAATAGTGGTACACAGCTCTAGTGGTGCAGAAATGGATTATGGTGTATGTACTGAATAATCATGTGCCACTGTGTTATGAGCACTTTATGTATTAGTTACATGTTTTTCTACATCATTTTTAATGGCTACATTGTATATCATAAGACAAATGCACCATCATTTCTTTAAGGAATCACCTATTAATGGATATTTAGGATGTTTCCATTTTGCAGTTATTACAAATAATGCTGAGATGAATATGTGTATAGCTGAATCATTATGCTTTTCTGAGGATGGATTGTTGGAAGGGGAATTGCTAGCTACTGTTACCGTTTGTGTTTTGTGAGTTTTTACCTCCTACAGTATTATTGGGGTTGGAAAGATGACCATAGTGTGGGAAGAAAAGATGGAGGTGGGGAAGGACTGTCTAAGTTCATTCCAGTTTGATCATGGGTATATCATAAATAATATGCTGTTATACAGCATGTGTTTATTCAGTGAAACATGGTGAGACCATGTATATGTGTTCTATGTAGGTGGTGGCAAGATACGCAAAATGTACTCTAAGCATTTTATAGTATAGGTGCTGAACGAGATGTACTCAGAAATATTATAAGCAAGGAAAAACTCATAAGGGAAGAGTAAAGTACTGTTGGTGATCGATCACTAATGTCTTTTCTGGCCAGAGTGATTGAGCTAGGGAGCTTTCTGGATAAGGTGGTATTTGAAGTGAGACTCAAAGTATTGGTGTGATTTGGATTCTGAGGAAGAGAAATGTGAGGTGGGAGAAAATTCTAAGTGGGCAGAACTGTGAAAGCAAAACTGAGAAGCAGAAGAGAAATGGGCGTTTTTCTAGAATCGTGAGAGTTTCCACTTGCTATATGAATAAGAAATTGCCATGCTTATTTTTTTAACTCCTGGCATCTGTGCACTACCTTTGTGCTTCTTGCAATAACTGCGTGCTTTTATTCACGTAATACACATTTTGAATCTAATAAGCCTTGTTAAATAAATACACATACAAAGAAGAAAACTATTTCACCTTAAAAGGAAAGTCAGTATTTGCTTGTTCACCTTCACTTTTGGAAATCCTGGGACAAAGGACGGGGAGCCATAGAAAATGCTGAGTGAGGTTTTTACATTAAGCTAAGTTATTGGACATGTCTTGAAGTCTGATCTTATATATTGTTCCATAGCCTAGACAGGAAAGTGTGTGCGTGTGTGTGTGTGTGTATGTGTGTGTGTGTGTGTGTGTGTGTCCATGGCTGATATTCAGAGGGTATGTCCTAGCTTTGGAAATATTAATAGTTTAGCATAGTTTGGTAAATAGTCATTCATTCATCCAACCCTAGAACCCTCCAGAGCTCAGCCCCTTTCCCATGATTTACCAGAACTCTGTGTGTGTGTGTGTGTGTGTACACAACCCTGGACATTCATGTAGTGTGTATAAGCTGAGTTGTACGCGAGTGTATGTTAGTTTATTTTTAAGAAGACTGTGAAGATGGAAACAAGAAGTGACGGGAAAAATCTGATTGATACAAAAGGATCTTGAGGTAAAAGACCCTGATTTTGAAAGAAAAGAATGGATGCAGATGTTCTTGGCAGTACCATGCGCCATCTTGTTGATACCCACAACGATAAGTGTGCCATTGGACTTTCTTTAAAGAGATCAGATTCCTATAGAATCAAGAATTTGTTGTTTAGGAATGTTAGTTGTGTAATCTGGGATATAAAAGCCAGAAGCCATATGATAGAGGATGGATACGAAACGCCTGACCTGCATGTCGTGAAGCATTCATCCTTTGTTAGACTTAGATGGCAAATCATAGAAGCAGACTTGTGCTTCCTGGATAATACTCCTGACTCTGTATGTTTTTGCTCCTGATTGCTTTAGTTATTTGACATTAAAGAAATTTGAACCTTAGTTTTTACATCTGGAAATTGGGTTAATAGTCTCTCCTCACATGGTTCCTATAAAGATTAAATGACATAATAGCCAAGGCAGTGCAGGCCCTGTAAAATTTATAGTCCCAACTTCTCCTCCCAAAACAATAAGAGATAATGAAAGTAACAAATAAAACTATAGAAAACCTACAACATCAGCATAACTGGAAGACAGAGAATAACCAAACTTCTAATTATATTAAGTTGAAAAATAAACACTACATCCAGTGAGCTATCTCCAGCACTGCCTGCCTGAAGGGAATGCAAGAGTGCCCGAGGGATGGGGAGAGATGAGTGTACTATAGGAAAGAGAGAACATGGAAGCTAGCAGTAGTCCTTAAACTGACAGAAAGTCACCACAAGAAACAAAAAGAATCATCTATGTGTGAAAATATTGAAAATGCTCTTCAGTGCAGAGCTTTTATTCCTGGGAACAGACTTAAAAGTGCATGCCTGGTCTGAGTAGACAGTCCTGGACAGGTAATGCTCCATGGGAAGAAACAAGTATTTCAGTATTTTTATTCAGTTTGCATTAACCTTTTAATTTAATGTCGGGAGAACTCCCATCTTTATAATGTCGATTCTCCCTATAAAAGAATAAGGGTATCCTTACCTATGCTAAGTCAAACTTTCTGTCTTTCAGGAGTGTTTTAATATTGTCCCCATATAGGTTTTGTACATTTCTTGTTAAAATTATTCCTAAATACTTCATCCTTTTGTTGCTATTGTGAACAACGTATTTTTTCTTAGTATTTTCTGATTATTATATGTGTAATTGAAAAGTCATCATTAGTGTAATTTTATAGCTTGTTGCTTTATTGAATTCTTTTATTATTTGAGTTAATTTTACCATTGATTCTCCAAGGTTTTTCATGCACAAAATCACACATATCCCCAAAAAAGGATTGTCTTACTTCTTTTCATCAGTTTTTATTCAAACAATTAATTTCTCTTGTTTAAATGCATTGGGTATTCCATGATGAATAGTAGTAGAGAAAGTGGGAAATTTTGCCTTTACCTTATATTAGTGGAGATATTTTTACTGTCTTCCCATTAAGAAAGATACTGGCATTAGGACTAAGGTAAATACATTTGAAGAGTGTATCCATCAATTTCTATTTTCTTGTATATTTCTTATTGGGAATGCAGGTAGAGTTTTGTCAAAGGGTATATTATATAAATGGATTTCTTAATATTGAACCAAACTTGTTTTCCTTGGATAAGTTCCTTTTGGCAATGGTGTATTCTTTTTCTGAAATGGTATTGGATTGTGTTCACTAATATGTTATTCAGAATATTTGCATTAGCATTTAAACGTATTTTATATTCTGGTCTTTGAAGGCTGAAAGGATTCTCCCATGAAACCATATGGGCCTGGCATGGTAAAATTTGATGACGCTCTTTTCCCTTCCAGGAAAATTTGTCTGTTTAAGTTTTCTATTTTATAATTTATTGGGGTAACATTGGTTAATAACATTATATAAATCTCAGGTGTACAGTCACATAATACATCATCTGTATATTGCATTCTGTGCTCGTATCCTTCTGTCACCCTGTGTTTGACCCCCTTTATCCTCTTCATCACTCCCTCTCCCTCTCTGGTAAACACCATTCTGTGCTCTGTGTCTGTGAGTTTGTTTTATCATTTGTTTCTGTTTTAGATTCCACAGATGAGTAAAATCACATGGTTCTTGTCCTTTTCCATCAGACTTATTTTGCTTAGCATGATTCCCTCAAGATTCATCTATGTTGTCACAAATGGCAATATTTCATTATTTTTATGGCTGAGTAGTATTCCATTGTATATATGTACCTCATCTTTTTTATCCAATCATAAGTTGAAGAACTGTGATATCCAAAACATATGAAGAAGTCATACAACTCAACAACAACACAATAAACAATCCAATTGAAAAAATGGCCAGAGGACCGGAACATACACTTTTCCCAAGAAGACATACAGATGGCCAATAGATACATGGAGAGGTGCTCAACTTCACTAGCTATTAGGGAAATGCAAATCAAAACCACAGTGAGATGCCAACTCACACCTATTAGAATGACTATTCCAATATGACAAGAAATAATAGGTTTGGGAGAGACTGTGGGGAAAAGGAACCCTCAGACCCTGCTAGTGGGAATATCAATTGGTGCAGCCACTATGGGAAACAGTATGGAGGAGCTTCCTCAAAAATGAAGAACAGAACTACCATATGACCCAACAACACCTCTTCTGGGTATCTACCTGAAAATTTGAAAACAGTTATTCATAAAGATGTATGTATCCTTATGTTCATTATAGCATTATTCACGATAGCCAAGACAGGAAGTTTTCTATTTTTAATGAGGTCAGTATTGGTAAATTCTATTTCCCTAAGAAATTATCCATTTCATTTGAATTTTTAAATTTATGTGCACAGAAGTTTACCAGGTAGTTTCTTGTGGTATTTTTAAAATGCCCTTTTGATTGAAGAGTTATTTCTGCAATTACTGATTTGTTTACAATAGCTAAAAGTTTAACACTCCTACTATGTGAAGAATTCTTTCAAAATGAGGGAAAGAAGAGAAATGTAAATTTTTAAAAATGCATGAACAATTTACAAATATATATACACATATATGTATAAATGGTCTTCAAACACATAAAAATTCATTCACCTCTACCCGTGATGGTGCACATGAAAACAACACTGTGATGTGATTTACAACCTATCAGATTGGCATATGTTAATAATTTATAACAACACACTCTGATAGTGAAATTGTGAGGAAAAAAGCACCTCTACATATTGCTGGTTGGAAGAAAAATTAGTATTGACCTTTATGAAATGGAATTTGGAAATATCTATTGAAATTCTATACTTTGATTTGGCATTCTCACTTACAGGAATTTACCCAGACAGTGCTCCTCCCACAGTACCAAAAGATATATGCTCAAGGTTATTCATTTTGGCATTATTTGTGATTGCAAAATACTGGTGATAATCTAAATGCCCAGATATACTAGAGGCATTGAATGAAAAGGGGTGAATAAACTATGATACATCTACCCATTATAGTAACATGGAGCTGTAATAAAAGAATAAAGAATATTTTATGAACGGATGTAGACAGATTTTGAGGAAATATTTTGAGGACATGTAGATTTTGAAAGATGCAAAGTGCAAAAAAAGTTATTATACTATGCTAACTTGTGTATAACATTAAGAAACACAGAAATGAAAACTGAGAGATTAAGATCAGTTACCTATAGTGTGTGAGTAGGAATTGAGTGAAAAAGGCAGAAGGAATTGGGGATAGTATTGGTAGAGAATGACCCTTTTGTGAATATACCATTTTTATATACCTGATTTTTTAGAACCATGTTAATGTGTCATAGATTAACAAAGAAAGAGTGAAAAATAAATAAAGTCCACAAGGATAAGGAGGGAGTGGAGTTAAAGCAAAAACAAATAGAAAAAAAATGAACCGAATTATATTTAAAATGAATAAACATAGTCACAATGAAGCAAGGGTGGGGAAGAACTAACTTGAGTAACTATTAAACAGAGTACATATGGTCCTCCACATTGTTTCGTTAGACACCATTCCGTTATAACACTGATGAGATGCTGTAAAAACTTGTTTACATCAATTAGCCTATGATAAAAATGGTTTTGTTATACGTCGTTTTGATTAAAGTCACAGAACCTATCGAGGACTGAGTGAGGACTTGCTATGTTTGAATCATATGCTCTCGAGCAAAAGACAAAACAAAACAAAACAAAACAAAACAAAACGAAAAACAAAAAACAACCAAACCCAACAAATTAAAAATCTCTAACGAAATACTGAACTTTAATTATCTAATAAAAAGTTTTATTTGCAAAGGCATAGTTTAGCAATTCTGAAACTACGTTTTATTCATTCTATGAGCCAGGATTTGTTACTGGGGAAATGAGTTTCAAATCTGGAAAGGGAAAATCATGGAATGAACTCTGTGGTTGTGGTTTAGAATTGATTATATCAGTATGAAATCATGATTTTCAGTATGAGATAGACAGATAGATGACAGATAGATAGATAGATAGATAGATAGATAGATAGATAGATAGATAGATACAGATAAACATGTATATAGAGACTTTTGGCTTTGATTCCAGCATTCAAAAAGCTTAAAAGCCTTCACTTCCATATTTACAATCAGGACAAGCTAGAAAAACTGAAAATCAATTAATTTTCTTAGACCCAGAAGAGAACCAGGGCCTCAGAGCAAAGATCATTCTAACATCTAGAGAGACATTGACATAGGTGCATCCACAGAAATACAGCAACCGAGATATACATACATTAAAGCTGCTAGAACCGTATGTAAACAGGAACACATAAACAGTAATTTTGACAAATTGCTAGAGGTGGAGTGTGAGGTAGCTTGACAGTGAGCAACTCTTAGGTGCTGGTCTTAGTGGGTGGCCTCACACTTTTATAGGCTTTCCCTTCAGGAACCTTATGTTCTCATGGTGAAGATCCCAGAAGGATCTCTTTGTGGCTCTATCAGGGGTGAGAAACAATAACAATTGTGAAATATGCAAAGTGCCCTCTATTGTGAAGTCCTACTGTCCCTGGGAAAAGACTTTACTAGACTCAGCTCTAAAATTATTCCATCACTTCTAGGCCGTCTCAGCTGACAGAAGTAGGAAATATATGTGTATATAGTAACCCATGTAGATACACATATTTATAAATATTTCTGTATGTATCCATCTGTATCTACGTTAAGCAAAACATGAGTTTATACTGATGTCTTCAACTCTGAACTGTTACCACACAGATCATTCTAGCCTTATCCCCTTCCTTATCTGGAACCTTCCACTCCAACAGTGAGAAACATGGCTCCCACCACCCATCATCTATTTATTTAATTGTTCATTCCCCTATAAATATATAGTGGCTTTAAAATTGTTAACCTATATCCCCTCATGTGGGAAACAATCTTATAAACTGGAGTTGCTTATGTATATTTCTTTTGAGCTTAGTCTTACACTTTTCAACCATTACCAAAGTGTGAAATGTATGGGAACTCTCTATACTATATTTACAACTTCTCTGTAAATCTAAAACTATACTGAATTAAAATATATATATATATATTTAAAAATTGAAAAAAGCAAGCGCTGCATATAAATGAATGTATATATAAAAATGTGTACATGTTTACATGTATACATGTATGTGTGTGTATGTGTTTGTAAACATACTCGTGTATCTCTTTTCATGCTTTTCTCCTGAGAAGGTCTCAAAACAGTGACACTTCAGTTGGAATGAGTACTCCTAGAGCCCAGATCTTGGTTTCTAAATGTCATTCTCCACTAAAATGATCATGGGATCCTTGGAAAAAGAACTGATTCCATGGCTGGGTTAAGAAAGAATAAGATGAGACTAGAACATCTTCTTGTGCCAAAAAGAAGAAAATACTCAAAAAATGGTAAGGGTATAGTAAAATAATGCAAGAGCCACTTTGAAGGGGCTCCTACTGGTCAAATCTTGGGCAATGGGGACTTCAAATAAATTATATTTAAGAATTAGAATCTATTGGATGAAGTATAAATCTGCTTTGCTAAAAATAAACTAATGAAAGAAACAAAGAGTGAATGAATAAGTAAGTGAGGAAAAGGGAAAGCTCTTCCTTGCAGAAGAAAGCTAATCAATAAGTATACAATGAATGATGGAATTAGAAAGTCACTGTTTGCAGACATCATAATAATAATTTAGTCAGTCAAGAGTCACCAATAGTTGTTGAAACTAGTAGATGAACATTTCAGGAGGAAAAGGATATTTACCTAATCTGAAAGTATTCGCACACAAGACCCATGTTAATAACCAAGGGTAACTTTACAGATGTAAAGATCTAGCAGACATCACTTTACATGACTAAATATCAGCAGTATGAGGCTGAGGGACAGCAAGCTCCTCCTGTTAGAGTAATGCTAAGAAGAACCCCTAATCACTCCTGTGGTATTCCTGTCTGCTAAAGGGGCACCCCCTGCATCTAATCAGGAGGAAATACCTAACACAGTCATGGATAACCACAAATTAGGGGCATTCTGCCACATAACGTCAGAAATGTCAGTCCTGAAATGCACAGAAAGACTGAAAGAACTCTTTCTGATTAAAGTAGAAAAAGAATCATGGCAACTAAATGCAAAATACGATGTAAATTTGGATTTGCATTATTGGTATAATTAACACAATCTGAAAAGGTCTAGAAATTAGATAATGATATTATTTCAATGTTAAGTTACATTGTTTATGAAACCTTACAGAGAGAGAGAGAGAGAAAGAGAGAGAGAGAGAGAGAGAGAATCTATTTTAGTGTGTAAGAAAACATAACATTCAGCCAATCTTGTTAATTGGTGTGCAGAAATGTTTTGTTTCATTCTTGTAACTTTTATGTAAGTCTGTTTCTTAATCCATTCAGGCTGCCATAATGGAATACTATAGACAGGCTGGTAAGTCCAAGATCAAGGCACCAGCAGCTTCCTAGTTCATAGACGCCCATCTCACTGTGTCCTCACATGACAGAAGGGGCCAGGCAGCTCTGGGGTCTCTTTTATAAGGGTACTAATCCTATGCAGGAGGGTCCTACCCTCATGACCTAATCACCTCCCAAAGGCCCCACTTTTAGATACCATCACATTTGGGGTTAGGTTTTAACCCATAATTTTGGGGGACAGTCTATAGCAGTATGAAATCGTGTAAAAAATAAAAACAAATAAATTGAAATAAAGATGAAATGACCAAAATATGTGTCAGTTAGAACATATTCAATAGAAGACATAGAGATACCATGTTATATATAGAGAAATGTTTGGACGTAATGACATGTTGAGCTATTGAAGGTTTGGGTAGAAGATGTCAAAGTAAGTCATATGTTTTATCAATATGAACTGGGAACACATAAAATGCAGCTGGCACTTCAGAAATACTCTAGTTAGAAAGGGAAGGAGGAAACTTTATTCTTGGGTTCTGGGTGCTTAGAAACATTACTGAAACAGTCTCGATATTTTCTTCCCATAATTTAAGGGCATTGACATTTGTTCAGAGAGTTTAGAACATATTGTTTCTCAAAAACTCATAGTCATAGACAATAGTTTAATGGTACCAGAGGATAAAAGGGGGTGGTGGTAGATGAGGGTGAACGGGATCAAATATATAGTGATGGAAGGAGAAATGACTCTGGGTGGTGAACACACCGTGTGATATATAGATGATGTAATACAGAACTGTACACTTGAAACCTATGTAACTTTACTAACAATTGTCACCTCAGTTAACCTCAATTTTTTAAAAAAAAGAACGTATTGTTTCTAAGAGCTGAAAATGCCTGATTCCCTTCAGTGTGATAAATGCTACTGTATTAATGAAAGTAAGACCAAATCTACAGGGTCACTGATAGCCAATCAAATCCTATACCAATCAAATGACTTGCATGCCATTTCCTGCTCCCCACCAGTCATGCACATATGTACGTACGCACATGCGTGGTGTGTGGATGTGGGGGAAAGGGCAGGTGAGTTCAGTCTTTTATTTCCAGGGAGTAGCAACATCCTTCATGCCTCTGTTTCTACTCCATCTGTCTGCTTCCCTGCTCTTCAGTTATTTAGTTCCTACTTTTTATTACTCCTTTACCAAAAGGGGGAAAAAAGAGAAGCAGAAATACTAACGAGTCCATATTGTCATTCACCAGAAATTCTTCAGAGGTGCTGTGGGTACAGAAATCAATAGGATAAGTACATTTCTCTTGTCCTCATTCGTTTCCTTCCTTTGGGGTTTCCTCTGTCCTCTGCCTGACCCTCTCCCCCAATTTCAAAAGGAAAATATGAGAAGTGGTATTTTCTCTTTATAATTTTTCAGTGGTGTAATCTGCAATACCATCTCTAAACCTCTGAAAGGTAGATCAAGACACTTACAGAGGAATGACTTATATTGAACTAAAATCTGCTTATGCAGAATAAATGGAAAAACAGTTCATATTTCCTCCAAAGCTCCTCCCAAACTTTTAGAAGCTGCACTTGCAAGATAATTCTGCTGCTACTTCAGCCACTTAATATTCTGAGGAAAAGAGGCTCAGGGTTTCAGGTGCTACTTTTCAACCATTTGAGTGATGACCACGTAATGCCCTCCTTTCCCCTTCACTGCATGTAAGCGCAGGGTGGAAAGTTCTCAAGCTCAATTGTCCGACCTCGTATGCTCATTGAGGGGTAAAAAAAATGTTTAGAAAAAGGCTGGGGGAAGGAGTGCTATATGTATCAATGGAAGTGTCCCCTGATTAACTCCAGATTTCTGCACATTCTCATTAAATGCTGTATCCTCCCCACAAACCTTTACTCTAAGGTATATTGGTAAGTAAAAAATCTTTTGGAAGGCATATTTGTTTTTGTTTTCTAGATTAAGAATTTGAGTTACCGTTATTTTTTTTAACCCCTATTATTTGAGTATTAGTGTACCTTTGTGGGAATACCGTCAGGGTTTCTCCTGCGATCTTTGAATAGGGGAATTTAAATGTCTCCGATTTGCATTATGTATTTGAAATGAACAATCAGAAGAATGGATGACTTTAGAGCTCCTCTCTTTACCAGTAGGGGGCAGAGGTGAGTTACACAGCGTCCCCAGCCCAGCCCTGGGTGATCTTCAGTGTAACTGGATAAATAATGCCTCCGCCTTCCCAGTCTACAAAGTGAATTGTATTACATAACCTTCGATGTGCAGCTCCTAACTGGCAATAGTGAACATATTTTAAGAACAATGCTTTCCTCAGGCTTTTATTTTCATTTTTCTTTCTTCCCTTAGAAAGCATATTGAAAGAGAATGTGATACGCCTAGTCTTTTATTATTTACGAATATGTAATATACAGATTTGTGCACATTGTAAGTACTGAAAGATTCATACAAAGTAAAAACAAAAGTTCTTCTCAAAGCCTCTTCCCCAATGACCCCCCTCCCTCCAGTCTCAGTAATTAACACTATGATTAATTTAATGATTTAAAGGTATTTTCATAAATATGTTTGTATTCGTCATGTATTAAAATGCAGACATATTAGCTAATTCCTTTTATTCAAGGATCTAATATACTTGGTTTTAGCAATGACCATCCCCAAAAGATTGTGAAAGCTAATTCCAATACTCATTTCATGTAGTGGAGAAAAAAAAATCATGCTGTGATGACTATCTTTAAAAGAATTTTCCAAATAAACATGACGTACTCCATCTTTGCTTTTGATAAGTGAGGATAATTTATTTTCCTATCTCAGATTTCTAAAAAAATCTTCATTTTCTGCTTAACTAAGGGAAATATGCAAATACGAGAATCTTGCATTACACTTTTGAACTTCACTTGGAAGTGGGTTGTAATTGAGAAAATGAAAAAATATGAAGCTAGTGCAAAATATTTTCCAAAGGCCAGGTGGCTAGAATGATTAATGAGAAAACAATGCTGGTGGCCAAATATTTCTAGAGACACAACTGAGATTTGCAAAGAAATAGCCCTGGAAACTGACTACACTGTTGCAGAATCTTCACATAATTACATCCTTTTAACTCTGCAAGGAGCTTTGGAAACTTGAATATTTTTCACTTTAATGATTTTCCCTTTACTCAAATCCTTATGTCTGTACCACTGCGTTCTCCCTTAGATATTTCAGACATATATATTTTTTTCTGTGATGGCTATAAATTATTCAAGTGCTTGAAAGTGCCTTTTTCTCCTTGTATATTTTTATATACCTTACTCATTTCCACCTCACCTAAGTGTGATATGAAGCCTCTCTAAGTGCTTGTTGAATTACTGAGAGAACTAAATCATCAGTTTCAATTTAAATCTCCGTCTGAACCTATTTTATTGTGGTGTTATACACATTAAATGTATGCAAATACATTAAATTGAGTGTTCAAATTGTTTTAGACCTCCACATTTTTATCTTGGTTTATCAGGAACTGTTTAAATGAGCTTATTTTTTTTATTTTTAAAGTAAATTTTTATAAAGTATAATGCAAATATAGAAATTAGTATAAATCGTAGTGTTCCCTGGATTAATTTTTAAAGTATAATCACACATGAACCCAGTACCCATATTAAGAAATGGGACATTCCTAAGTCCTCAGAAGCTCTCCTTGTGCCCCATCCTAGTACACACACTGTCCAAGGTCACTTACATTTTGGCTTGTAGCATCGTAGTCTACTTTTGCCTGTTTTTGAACTTTACATAGAAATAACCTATTTTCCCTTGACATTATGTTTCTAACTTTCATCCATGTTGAATATTATTGTCATATGTATGTATAGTCATTTTGTCTCATTGCCAAATAGCAGTCCATTGTTTGACTATGAGTTTTGTTTATCCATTCAATTTTGATCATCATTTCTGTGCATGTTGCATTTACACCTCAGAGCAAAATTGTGTCGTATGGTGTGCCTGTACTCAGCTGCCCCACAGTTCTCTAATGTGGCTGTACCCATAGAGAACCCAGAGTCAGTGGATGACAGTTCTAAGTTCCACACATCCTTTTAGGCATATAGGAAGGGAAGTAACAGTATCTCATTTGTGGTTTAATTTGCATTTCCCTGATGACTAAAGTGGTTGAGCCCTTTTCCTGTGTTTATCAGCTGTTTGTGTATCTCTTCTGTGAAGTTCTGCTCAAGTTTGTGCCCATTTTTCTGAGGGCTTCTCTGCTTTTCTCTTGTTAATCTCTAAAAATGCTTGGTTCTCAGTATGTTCTGGGTATAGTTTCTTTGATTCATGCCATCTTTTTCCTCATTGTGTATTGTGAAATTTCACTTTCATAGCACTGTCTTTTGAAAAAAATGTTTTTCTTTAAATTTCCATGTAGCAAATTTGTTACAATTTTCTTTTAAGGATTCTGCTTTATCTTGAGTAAACTCATACAGGCTTTCATTTGTCTTATTTTCCTTGAGTTTTGTGGCAGGCTGGAAATGGTTCCCCAAGAGATATTAGCATTAAATCCTTGGAAACTGTGAATGTTACTTTATTTGAAAAAAGGGTGTTTTCAGATGTGATGACGTTAAGGATCTTGAGGTGAGGAGATGATTCTGGATTATCTCAGGTGGGCCCTGAGCACCCTCCCGCATATCCTTATAAAAGAGAAGAAAAGAAAGACACACAGCGAAGACACAGAGAGAAGGGGGCGATGTAAAAAGAGAAGCAGATCAGAGGGTGATGTGACCATAAGCCCAGGAATGCTGAATGCTACTAGCAGGTGGAAGAGGAAAGGAACAGATTCTCTCCTAGAGCTTCTGTGGAAAGTGCAGCACTGCTGATACCTTGATTTTGGACTTCGGGTCTTCAGAAGAGTGAGGGAGTATGTTTCTGTGGTTTTAAGCCCCACTATTACAGGTTTCATAGGATTTCTCAAGTTTATGGCTCCATGAATTTGGCTCAGATTCACAGCAAGAATTGTAAAATGCTCTAAAGACAGAGAGATTGCAGAGTTTAACCAAGTCTCTGTGATTCCATCTTGCTGGAGTCTTGGCTGCCCGATTCCTGTTTGACTCAGCAGTTCCCTATGGCAATAAATAGATAGATAGATAGATAGATAGATAGATAGATAGATAGATAGATAGATAGATAGATAGATAGATAGATAGATAGATAGATAGATAGATACAGACAGTGCTATATTTGTCTTTTTTAGTTTGTCCTTAGTGGGATTGTTGGTGTTTGTCAAACTATTCCATTATAGCCAAAAAGAGAAGTTCGATGTAAGGTTGCTTTTTAAATTTAACTTGGAATTCTCCCCACTTTTTTTTTCTTTCTCTATATTTACTTAGTTCTCTAGAAATATGAATAATAGCTGTTCCTGATTCTTAGATAAGGTATTTTCTGGTCTTCAGCACCAAGCAGTGAATAGAACAAGAACTGCTATCTTCCTTATTGATATTTCAAATGCCTGAAATGAAGTTGTTTTTTGATTTGACCTTCACTGGATAGGAAAATAATAATTATGTTGGAATTTCTGGCATTAGAAATGAATGTAAGAGTAAAGACAGATGATTCAAATTTTAAAATGGTATATATTTCTGGTTCTCAATGTTGGAATGAAAAATAAATAATAGCTAATTTTATTTATTTGTTAATTAATTCATATGTGGACTAGACCTTGGTCATGCTTCTGGTTCTAACCCAATACTCCACCTTTCTTTTTCACTGAGATATAAGGGAAAAAAATTTTAAAAAGTATTAATTTGTTAATAGGTAAAAGTATCATTTATTTGTCGCTATGAGGACTGCTGAGTACACTTAAGAACTGAAATAACAATAACATTGGGGACTTTAAAACATATCAACAAGGAATAGGTGTGTGTGTGTGTGTGTGTGTGTGTGTGTGTGTGTATCTGTGTGTGTGTTAAAAAGTAGGATCTTTGAACCTCAGAAAATAGGACCTTTTACACTGTATTTCTCACTTGGAATTGCTAGTCAATGAAATAAAACATTTGAACAAGAATTTTGACACGCCTGTCATCACACACACCTTTGCATGAACTTTGGTAGTCATATACTCTAGAAATACTATATGAGTAGATGGCATAGTCCTCTCAGAGTCAATCTTTCCCTTGTCAGGTGGGGATATGCAAGCCACTCAATGAGAAATATGAATGTGTGAAAGAAAGGGAAAAAGAATAGGTTAGAGCTCCAAGGGAGTTAACAGGACATCTTTCTAGTATTGGTGATGTGATGATAATTGGAGTAGAATGACAGACACAGGTATGTTGTTGAGTCCTCTGAGGTTTCTATGGGAAAGGCTTCATGGCACCTGGGTGGGGACCATGAAAATAACTTTTCAATCTGTTAAAGTTGCAACTTTTAAAAAGAAAAATCAATTAAAAATGTTGCTTCGGTGTTCCTCTAAATAACCTTAAGATATGTTGTGACATGTAGCATTTCTCATGTAGCTCATGATGTAGTTCTTTCATATACAATTTGAACAGATTTACTAAGAGGAAAAGAATCACTAAAATGCATTGGATTTGTAAGACTATGGAAATGATTAACAAAAACTAGAGTGAAGGAACATCAAGGATGCATAATAAAAACCTTCATTATAGTGGAATACTAGGTCTTGGTCAGTTAATGTGTGAGAGGCTAGAAGGTCAGCATGCACCACGAGTGAATGATCTAAAAGGTAGAGAGTCTTCTCTCTACCATTCTCATCGATCTCTTTGTTGACTACGGGTAAACTGGGTCCATGTCCTGCCATAGTCCAAATTGCAGTGAAAGGAAGAATTGCAGGATGTCACTTGATACCGTTTTTCTAATGCCAGTTTGATTGCTGAATAGAGTGTCAGCAACAGTGGGAAAACTGTAGGTTTCTTAGAGAAGATTCTTGAGGATTATAAAAGTTGCCATTAGGTATTTAAAAGTCTGCCATGTAGAACATGTGTTAAACTTATTCTGTATGGTCCCAAAGGGACTCCAGAGAATTCCAAAGATTTTGTTACCACAAATGAATGGAATTTACAAGAAATCTTTTTAGTCAATATAAGGAAGATCTAAGTTTATTGTCATTAGAAATATTCAAGCAGTGATAGACCACTTTCTCGGGATGTTTGCAGGAAATTAAGGGAAAGGATGTTTAAACCCAAGGCTTCCATACCTATTCAATTTTTAAATGATCTAAATGTATTTCCTTGTCTTGTTTTTGGTACAATAGAGTCAAAAGCTGTTTTCTTGTTGTTTTCTCTGAGTTAAGTAAATATGAGGCCTCTACAGTATTATGGTTTTAGATGACTTTGAACATTGTTCTCCATTTTGGAAGCTCTTTTCCTCCAAGTTCATCCCTTTCTATAGAAATGCAAGTGTATAGAAATGGTCCCATATTTAAAGCTTCTAGGGTCCTGGAGGGCCCTACCTTTGAATTTAAATATTTTCACTTTTAACATTATGTGCATCTTATATCCCAGGGAAGTGATTCTGCAACAGCTGTGCATTTATTTTATGGTAGTTTGCATTAATTCAGACCCCGCTTGCTCTTCTAATACATTATTTATCATTGTGTTAAGAATAATGTCAGCAGTAAATTGTCGTCAGCATATTTCTCCACGTTGATTGTATCTACTAACTTATTTCCTTATATTGCTGAAGTAAATTGACAATACAAATCTGTGCCTCTTCTGACAAAGAAAGTAGTTTATATTTTCAGCAAAGATTCTCCTTTTGCATTTTTTTAAAAATCTGCATGTTTTTCCTATTCCCTTCTTGTTTTTTTTAAAGGCGGGGTGATTGTGGAGGGTGATTTTGGAGACGGCATTTTATTTTTAGTGTCTGATTCTCAAGTGGCTGCTGACGTCTGTGTAGACATCTTACAACTGCACTCTCAGTTAATTCTTGGCGCTACCTGGGGAGATAGGGGGCCATTAAGTCTGGTTATAAAAGGTTAAATAACTTGACTAAGGGCATGAATCTAGTACCTGGACAAACTAAATAGGAAAATGGTCTTTATGTTTAACAATATAATTAATGAGGGAAGAACAACAAACATAAATGAAAGTGTGCAAAGCCCCAATCATATGATCATATATAGCCAGTGCTAATCACAGGTTCTCAGCCCTCACTGCACATTAGAATTATGAGGTAAACTTTTAAAACATATAGTGGGCCCCATTCCCACACACATTGATTTAATTGAATTTATATTGAACCCTAGCATCCATATTTTTCAAGATCCCCAGGTGATTTTAACATGCAGACAGGGCTGAGAAAAAGTGCCCTCTATGTACGAATTGAACAGGGCTCATGTTTGACTCGGATAAAGCAGAGTTTTGCTCAGGAAGGCATTATGAACATGAAGAAGGCGTATGTTTTTGTGATAAGGTATATTAGTAAAGGCAAGGATACATTTTGTTTTACTTATTAGACAGTCACTGTTCATGTGCACATGGTTTGCTGAAACCCAGTTCTTAAATTTGAATGCAAGAAGAATAACAGATGCAATTTCATGGTAGGAGCTATGAGTACAAATTAACATACCATCAGAAAAAAACAAAAACAAAAACAATTAGATACAGAATGCCTTGATCTAATTAGAGCAGAATTGTTACTGTTCAGAGAAGGGATGTGAGTTGATCAGGTGAGGCTTGAGGAAGTTTATCGCTATTTTCCTAGGAAGAAAATTCAGGTGGGGTGTGGATGTTGATCTGAGAAAGGAATAGATATTTAAATAGATATTTTAATAGATATTTTAGAATGAAGAGAAAAGACAGGAGGTAAGAGTGAAAGGAGGAGGAGGATCGTAACGGCGTCTACCAGTCAGGGGTGCATACCATATTCTGGTTCTTTCATGTGTTTACTACTTAACCAGGTAGAATTTATTATTGGCATTTCATTTATTACAAATGAGGAAGTCGAGGATCAGCAAATTTGAATTATTTGCTCCAGTCCAGAGAATTAGAAATGGGTGATGTTACTGCTCAAATCTAGTTCCTTCTGATCCAAAGCTTGGTTCATGCCACTAGATCGCTTTTCTATCAAGCCCCATTGCTATAGAAAGGACACATAAAGAACCATCTTTAGTCAAGAACTATTGAATTAATGCATATGAGGCAACAGGTGGTGACCCATTTCTAGCTCCTGCTTGGCTGTTCATCTTTTGGCCACCAGAGCATGAGGCAAATGATTTGCAGGAAGAAAAGCATATCAATAAATCATGGAGCATGAAAACAGGTGGAAAGAGAAAAGAACAGAAATGAAGTGAGCTACAAGCATGGCTTTAGTAGAGATGTTGAGAGATGGCATTGAATTGAATTATTTGTAGACAATTCTCGGAGTGGGAAAGAGTCACTAAGAAGTGGGTGATGGTACAAAAAAAACACAAGGATAGAAACCTGGACTATGTACTTTTCTCCTGGAATTCAATGATTTTCTATTTGTTCAAACCTCAGTTCCTTTGCCACATTTTCTGTGAAGCCTTTCCTGATCTCTACACTTATTATTGTAGTTGTTGTTATTATTATTATTCTATTACATTTATTGGGGTGACAGTGGTTAGTAAAATTACATAGGTTTCAAGTGTACATTTCTATAATACATCATCTGTATATCACAGTATCTACACATGATCGGTCACATCCTCCTTTGCCCATCATTGCTCTTCTCAAATATCTATAACACTGGGCAAATAGGTCTTGGCTTACATAGCTGCCTCCACTAGATTCTGACCCTTTTGAAAGCAGGAACCACACTTGAATTTTCCTTGAATTCATAACTCGTGGCTCAAGATGTTTTCTCCCATTAAAAATAAATGGATAACAAATAAATAGATGAATTAATGAACTGAGTTTAGTCTTTTCAATAGTGACTGTACTGGGTCCCTCAATGTGCCAGATTTGTGGTCAAATACAAGTCACAATTACATTGCTTACCTGGAAAGAATGTAATGATTGTTATAAAAATCTGGTCATATCTGTACACTCATTTGTTTAATATTCAAATTTAAGAACTTGAACTAGGTGCTGATGGATTCTGCAAATGGTCAAGTCACTACAATAATGCCCAAACAAAAATTTACCTGCAATTGTAACCATGGAAGATAGAGTGCAAGTTACCCAGTATTATCTGAACTTAAGAAATGTTTCAGTAACTTAGCACGTGTTATGAGCTGAGGTTTATCCCACCGATATTCATATGTGGAAGTCCTGACTCTCAGCACTTCAGAATGTGACTGTATTTGGAGATAGGGCCTTTAGAGCGGTGTTTAGTCACAAAGATGATGTTAGGGTGGGCACTAATCCAAGCTGACTGGTTTTCTTATAAGAAGTGGACATTTGGGTGCACAAAGTGGCTCCAGGAGGGGGCACACACACAGGAAAGAACATGTGGAGACACAGTGACAAAGTGAACATCGTCAAGCTAAGGAGAGAGGCCTCAGAAGAAGCCCAATATGCTGACACCTTGATCTTGGACTTTGAACCTCCAGAAGTGAGAGATAATGAAGTGCTGTTGTTTAAAGCCACCCAATGCGTGATATTTTGTCATGGCAGCCTGGACAAACTAACGTAGCATGCTACTTATTTTTCTTCTCAATGATGCTGCTCATCTAAGCTCTTCATAGTCTATAACACTGTCATGTTTTGACGTCAAAGAAACTACTACCAATAAGTAACCAATAAACAGAAGTAGATCGTGCCTAAACACGTAGACATACAATATAAAAACTTCTGCCACATGTAGTTGGAAAAACTTGCATAGTTGGTGCAGAGATATATGGGGAAAAGAAGTGATTTGTAAAATGATGTTAAATATGTGCATTTATTTAAAATCACCTATTAAAGCTGATTTGAAGTATTTGCTCTATAATCAGGTAGGAGCCTCTATTTTTTTTTCTTTTCTTTTCAAGTTTAAACCCTGAAAACACTCAAGGCTAAATCTCTTTTTAAAATACCTATAAATCATTGTCAAATCTTCATAAACTTTGAGGGGGAGAATTTTATAAGAAATTACTAGGTTGGCTTGGCGTGATGTATAGTAATACATTTAAACAGCGTTTAAGTAGAGGTAAGAGAAGTCTCAAAGACTATAGCAATAGACGTTAATTTCTTCTGAAAGTGTTCAGTATTTCTCTTGTACAATTTTATGTTCACTTTTGCATTATGTCATTTAATGAGATTGTGTTCTTGTTAAATTTTTTCAAAAAGTTATTTAAGAAGATAAGATTTAGCCCTCTAAGTGTATCAGTCATATGTGCTTTAAACTCATTTTCTATCTTTTATTTATTCTGAAGGGATGTTAGAATATTTCATTTGGGGAAAAGGGAAAAGTTTTTTCATATTATGGTTGTTTCTTTCAAGCTTTGATCCTATTGATTTCTGAAACATTAGCTGTTCTGTTTTCGCTATTATTTTTTGGCATTTCCCACCCCTGGATTTTAGCAGCTTGTAAAGGTGAACGTTCACTGAAAAGCTATCTTAGCGAGGTACTTCCCAGGCGTTTAATGTTACAAGGGTGTCAAGTGACCTCAAATATCTTTCATTTCAGTTCAGGAGGTAAGATTCTCATAAACAGATATAAATACTGGCCATGAGAAAAAGTAGTTTATGGTCCAACTGTTTGATATATTTGTTCATGAAATTTGACATTGAGCAATGGGACATAACCCATTTAAAACTATTAACTCAGATTGCGTGTCTGTGCCCACCCTACACTCACAACACACACACACACACACACACACACACACACACACACACAGAAATCTGTCATAGTTGTGCTCTCAATATCTCCAACTCAAGATTTTCTCAATGAAGTCAGTCAGTGTTTTATATGAAAAAAATTATAAAACTTTAAACTATTTGATAAGTGTATGTGTATTAGGTAATTTTCACCTTGTGTTCATTTATTTAATATTATAATTACATACGTTAATTAGTTAAATGGACTTTTAGTTTCAAATTTATAAATAACATTAGTAGAAAGACCTATGTTTGTTTGGCATATGGCTCTACCATTTGTTAGCTGACTTGGAGTAACCCAATTGATCTTCTTGTGCCTCAGATTCCTTGTCAAAATAAGACTGTTAATAGCTCTACTAATACCTATGGTGAGAGTTATATGATTCATGGTGTGGGAAATTTCTTGATAAACAGTTAAGTGCCCCACAAGTTTTGTTGTTATTGTTGTTATTATTATTATAGTTATGGTTAATATTTCAGAGTATCTTATGGCATTTACATGAGTGTCTGTCTAGTTAGATGATGAAAGAAAATCAAGGATTGAAAATCAGCCTTATGGCATCCAAATTAGAAAGGAAGAAGTAAAAGTGTCTCTCTTTGCAGGTAGCATTATTTTATATGTAAAAAAATCTTAAAGGCTCCACAAAAAAAAACTGTTAGAACGAAGAACTGAAATCAGTAAAGTTTCAGGATACAAAATCATCATACAAAATCAGTTGTTTTCTGTACACTAACGATTAACTATCGGAAAAAGAAATAAAGAAAATGATTTCATTTACAATGGCATTAAAAAGAATAAAATGTTCAGGGATAAATTTAACCAAGGAGATGACAGCTCTATACACTGAAACTATAAGATATTGATGAACGAAATTGAAGAAGACACAAATAAATGGAAAGATATCCTGTGTTTATGGATCAGAAGAGTTAGTATTGTTAAAATATCTATGCTACCCAAAGCAATCCACGGATTCAATGCAATTCCTATTAAAATTCCAATGTCATTTTTCACCAAAATAGAAAAAAAATCTTAAAATTTGTATGGAATCGCAAAAGACCTCAGATAGCCAAAGCAATTTTGAAAAAGAAGTAAGCTGAAGGCATCACAGTTCCTATTTTCAAGCTACATTGCAAAACTCTAATAATTAGAATGGTATGATACTGGAATAAAAACAGACACCCAGAACAGTGGAACAGAATTGAGAGCTCAGAAATAGACCCTTGTGTATACAGTCAATTAATATTTGGCATGGAGCCAAGAAGACTCTATTTGGGAAGGACAGTCTCTTCAATAAATTGTGTGTGGAAAACTGGACATTCACATGCAAAAGAATGAAACTAGACCCCTATTTTACAGCACCCACAAAAGTTAACTTGCAGTGGATTAAGGATTTAAACATTTAAGCCTCAAAACTATAAAACTCCTAGAAGAAAACATAGGGAAAATCTTGCTGACATTGATTTTGGCAATAATGTTTTTGGATTTGACACAAAAACACAACGAACAAAAGCAAAGATCAACAAGTGAGATTACATCAAACTAAAAAATCTTCCACTTAGCAGAAGAAACAATCAACACAATGAAAAAGGCAACCTATGAAATAGGAGAAAATATTTGTAAACCATGTATCTAATAAGGGTTATTATCCAAAATATATAAGGGACTCGTACAACTCAATAGCAAACAAACAAACAAACACATCAGCCAATATAAAATGGACAAAGAACTTGAATAGACTTTTCCCCAAAAAAAATTAAAACATAAAAAATGGCTAACAGATACATGAAAAGATGCTCAACATTGCTAATCATCACAGAAATATAAATCAAAACCACAATGAAATATCACCTCATACATGTTAGAATGGCTGTCATCAAAAAGACAAGAGACAAGTGTTGGAGAGGATGTGGAGAAAAGGAAACTGTGCACTGCTGGTGGGAATGTCAATTTGTGTAGCTATGATAGAAAGCACTATGACAATTCCTCAAAAAATAAAACTACCGTATGATCCAGCAATCCCACCTTTGGGTATACATTCGAAGGAAATGAAATAACTCTCTCAAAGAGATACCTGCACCTCTTGACTGTATGTTCACTGCAGCATATAGTTAAGACATGGAAGCAACCTAAGTGTCCATTGACAGACAAAGAACATGTGATATACAATGGTAAGATTCCCCCCTCTTTTATTCAACCATAAAAGAGGAGGGAATCCTACCATTTGCAACAACATGGATGGACCTTGAGGGCATTACGCTCAGTAAAATAAGTCAGAGAGAGACAAATCCTGTATGATTTCACTTACTCGTATATGTAGGTTCTAAAAATACAAGCTCATAATCATGGAGAGTAGATTGTTGGTTTCCAGGGCTGGGGGTTGGGGGAAATTAGTAGGTAGATCAATGGGTACAAACTTTCTGGGAACCTAATATACATCATGGTGACTACAGTTGACAATACTCTATTGTATACTTGAAGGTTGCTAAGAGAATAGATTGTAAAGGTTCTCACCAACACAATAACAGCAAAAACAAACAAACAAAAAGGTAATTATGTGAGGTGAAGAATTTGTTAACTAACCTTATCATGGTTATAATTTTGCAGTATATGCATGTATCAAATCATCACATTGTACACCTAAAACACACACAATGTCATATCACAAGTATGCCTCAATAATTTAGCTGGGGGAAAAAAACAGATTTTTTTTTTTTTTAGGCCACGTTCATTCATTCAGTAGGTATTTATTGAGTGCATATTCTGTACGAGGTGCAAGTGAGTATACCATACTGAGAAAAGTTAGGAACAGATTCTGTTATCTCGGAGTTAAATAAAAGACAGAGGAATTAGAATATTAATCCAAAATTCTTTAAAAAAATCACACAAATATGAAAACACAACAGTATTTGTATTGATGTCTTGTAACATGTTCTTGAAAAGTCAACAATTTTGTTAAATATTTGTTTTGTTAAATATGTTTTAAACATTACATGTTGTGTTACATGTTGTGTTAAACTATGTCACTCTTGAATTCACTACCCTTTGATTCTGGTCAGTTTTGATGTTTTATTTGTTTTTGGAAGATATCACAATTTTTTTTATGGGTGGCTTATCCTGAATTCATTTTGTAATAAGTGAACTTTTTCTTAATTTTATTCTCAAAGATATATCTCCACAAGCATTTCAGAGCTAATCAAATAGGACAGAATCAGCTATTCTTATCAGAATTATGAAAAGCCTTCACAAGGAAACATCTTACCAATATCTGGCAAGATTTGAGAATGTTTGAAAATTATTCAAGGTCTAATTTGATCTGTCCAGATTTTTGTCAAGCTGGATAATGGGAAATGTGCACAAGGAAAACAGTGTGTAGCATAATTTTAAAGCAAATTAAAACATGGTCTGAATTGAGACCAATGGCTTTCAAAGTGGAATGCATTGAGAGCTGATACGGTAATACTAAGTGCTTTAAGGCAGCCCTCATCTCTAAGCTACCATTTTCTTTACTACGCAAAGAATATCATTTTTGCCTATGCTTTTGATTCAGATATTATATTGCTCAAGACGATCTGTAGTCGGTCATGAACTTAAAGCATTTTTAAGATGAGAACTGAGTATGTTTAATATGAAAAAAGATGCACCGAGTACTGAGCACAGCTCCAGGGACAAAATTGCTATGAAGAGAAGGGAAAGAACAGCAAATGATATGAAATTATGGCTTAGGAATTAAAATAAGAACTAGAATATTCTCCTTGATAGTTGATACCTGAAAAGGATAGGAATGTAGTTCAACTCAGATCTAGATTTATGGCATCTGCTTAAGCAGAAAGTGTTCTAAATTCCATAAGCTAATTTCTATATGCTAAAAAAAAAAAAAAAAAAAGAAAAAAGAAAAAGTTACAGGAAAACCTTATCAAGTATGTAGTATCTTTGAAACACTGAATTTGAAATAGGCTGTGAGGTAATTTCGAATCCACTGAGGAATGTTAGCATATTAGGAGCTGACATAGATTCTCTCTTTGTCCAAATATGGTATATAACATCCTGACCTGCCTTCAGCAAGAATTCTGTTAGATCACTTTGGCAAGAATTATAATTTTCATAATTTTTTACCCAACAACTCCTCACTATGCTCCTTGGCTATAAATTCCCATTTTTCCTTGTTGCATTCAGAATTAAGCCCAGATCTATACTGAGGTCTTTTCCCCTTATTGCAAGAGTCCTTTATTCAATCTGGTTTTACCACTTCAACTACAATCCATCTCTGGTTTTTCTTTGACAGAGCGCATAAACTGTCAAAATTTTCTGTGATCTGCTTTTAAAATTTATATTCCAATGAGACAATGAGATAGAAAGATATTCAATATAAGAAATATATCTGACACATCTTCAATATACCCTTTGCGATATATCACCAACTCTTTTTTCCACTATTTTTTTACTAAATTAGCAGATAATTATAATATGTAATAGTATAATGCATAGTATATTATATAATATATGCTATATATTTCATATATTTGATACTAGTTATTAGGCTAACCTATATACAGGTTATATATAAGATAATACAATATTTTAGATTATAACATTAGTTAATATTAGGTTATATATAGTATAGAATATATTAGGTTGGTGCAAAAGTAATTGCAGTTTAAACAGTTAAAAATAATTGCAAAAATCGCAATTACTTTTGCACCAACATAATAATAGTTTATATTATATTATAATAAGTTTGTAGTATGATACAAGATATATGATCACATATAATCAAATGATATAAAAAACACAATTTTTTAAAAATTAATTTTCTTGTGTATAATTACTGTGACATAAATGTGGATATGTCAAATATACATATAGGGAAAAACCTATCTATTATACATTACGTATGATCGTTAGAGAATGATACTCGTATGTAAGCCTTTGTTTTTAACAGGGTGACTACATTTTGCTTCTCAGAATGTATGGAAGATCAAGCTAACAAAATAGAAAGAAAAACAAGGAAGGATATTGACAGTGACTTAGCATAAAAAACTAAAGGTTATTGTAAAATGTTTTCTTTGTACTAAAATTTAGAGTCTCATGTAATAATAATAATAATAGTAATAATAATGATGATGCTAGTAATAATATATTTTCTTCTGAGAGAAAATTTGCATGTCAGCATGTTTCAGATGGGAGGAAAAGAAAAACTAATAAGCTGAAGGCTCGGATTATAGCTAATAATCTTATCCCATAGATTTTGTGTTAATGGCAGTATATGTGCTTTTCCTATCTACATTTTTTTTTTGAGGGAGAGGGGAATAATAAGTACTTAATATTATTACTATGCCTATTTATATCCTTTTTCTCGGATTTTCCTTCTGTTCACCATCTTCACTATGTTTACAATATAAGATTTCTGGCACTAGGGATCATGCAACAAATGGAAATGGAGCTATTCAAAGAATATGAACTCTAATAAGCATCTCTAGCATGGTATATAATAAATGAACTGTAAAAGTCATACCTGAGGTAGAAGGGAAAGAGAAATACAAACATTTTAACGGAAACAATTTGTATCCTCTTTTATAAGGACTGTGGATTCCAAGGCAGGTTATGCAAATTCTGATAACTGATAGTCAAGCCCCTACTGTCAGAGGAGTCTCTTGGAATAAGGAGTTAGCCTTTTGGAAAGCTGGGAGCAGCGTGGTGGCTGGGAGAGCGTCCTATTCCTTCAGCAGCTAAAGGTACTCTGTTGATTAGGAAGTTAAGACAACACAGTAAGTTGGAAAATGTTGACCTAATAAAGATGAACACCTAGAAGTAGGCTTTATTTTCTTGCAAGATTTTGACTCAGTTGTAAACTTTGCAAGAGGAGGGTAGGAGACACATTTATTTTGGAAGGATTATGTCAAGACATTGGCTATGTTTCTTGTCTTCTGGATCTTTGTGAATTAGCTCTTTAAGTACTTTTCAACAAGTGAAAACGTTATTTCTGAATTTTGTTTGAATATTCTGTAAGATGCTGAGAGTAATTTATCAGAATGAGGGTCTAGGAAATTATACATTCCTTAACTAGGTTTTTAGATTAAACTATGAGATAGGCCCAGAAGTACATAAAGATAGTGAAATTCTATTTACAGTGTCAGTATTTCAATATTTTATGAAATTAGCAAAGCTTTATTGTATTTTCTGTCTGGGTACTCAATTGAATAAAAGGCATAATAAATAAGAATTCAAAGGCAGAATTTTGTTGAGGGGAAAAATAAATTAGAATTGGTAATATAATCACACTCATATATATTTTATGAATTCCATGCATTCTGTATTTGAAAGTTTGTCAAGATATAGTTAGGTATTAAAATATAGATTAACACTGAAAGTTTTAATATTTTTTCTGTTTACATACTTATTCCTTTGCACACATAAGTATAAAAACTCCTGCCAAAATCAGTTCTCAGGATATTCTCTTCCATTATAATAACTGAATAATGAGGAGAATTCTAGAATATTTTTCTAAGTTAGAGAAGTAATATTGTTTTTTCTAACTCTGGGGCTTTTTGTATTTTGAGGCAAATTATCACTCGTACTCTTTTTCCATTCCCATACATCATTTTGGAAAAGTGGGCCAAAATTATTTTTTACAGTCTTGAGATTTTAGGTTAAGCAATAAATGAAGGAAATAGAACAAATTATCCTATCTACATTGCTGAAATCTCATATACCGGCGGTGCCAAAAAATGTATACCAGTGGACACTTTGGTCAGCATTACTCAAGCAGTAGTTAGCCATAATCAGAAGGGTCTGGAAGCTGATGGTAACCACTTTGAGCAACTCTTGTAATTGCAGAAGTCAAACATGACTTGTACTCATCTTTTGTTATTGATATATATTGAGTATTCCAATTTTAATAGTTTTTCCCTTTCTTAAAATGTATATGGGGCAACCTTTGTATATGAGATTATAGGAAACTCTGTCACTGCCTGGTGATAAACATTGTATAGTGACTTCTGAGTTGGTCATAAGTGCCCCATGGTACCCATACGTCCAAGGATGGGTTTGGCATACACACCAAAGATCTTATAAATCCGCTTGGTTTTGGCTTGATGTACAGAACAGGTTGATGGTTAAGCTTTCATAGTTTGTGAAATTTCACAGGGGGAAAATAAAAGGTGGTTTCCTGAGTTTTGGCTGATCTCCACAAAGTAAATTGGAAAGTTGCATGAGGCCAGGTTTGTAAGCAGAGTAATGCATCAGGTGGTCAGGCTACCAATGATAGTGTCATATTTTTAAGGATGCTGTAATAGCATTGTCTGCGTTACTTTCCCCTGATGGCCTCAGAGAAAGTTTTCCCATGTATTCTGAGAGGTATGTGTAATGGGAATTTAACTTTGTTTTGAATATTCTGCTCTCTTCTCTCTTGGCACTTTCAGTCATTTTTGGTTACCTAAATGGGAGCCCCTGTTGCAAAATTTTCATTTTGACATGTTCTTTTTGCCATGCAGCGTTGTTTCTCAGCATTCCATCCCCGTCCCCCACCAAGGAAATGTATGTTAATGGTATATTACCCCAAACAAAATAATAACCATGCAGGGATAAATCCAGTGGTAAGCAGGCAAACTGACAGATCAGACAGTGGGTGCCTCACAGAGCTTTGCAAAAATGTTTCTTGTTATGTCCATTATTGTCTACATTCCTCCCTACACCTTTGCTAGAATAGTCCTTCACACATTTGATTGTGTCTATGATGAATTTATGCAAAGTCTAAAGGCATTAATAGAGGTGGGTAGACATATGCCATCACTGTTATCAGCATCAGCACCAACACATACTGAATACTTACTATGTGCCCGCTACTTTAATCTTACCTCATTTATTCATCATGCAACTCCTGTGATGTAGCGGTAGAAATCATTATTCACATACTTAGATGAGGAAACCAATTCATAGAGAATTGAAATAACTTACCCAGTGACACACAACTATTAAGGACAGGCTGTAAATCTAACCCAGGTCTTTGTGCTTCTAAACCAATTTTTGTTACTCATAGTAGACCTTAATCAGACATACTGATGTTGGTACATTCCTAAGCATTTTAAAATTTCCTCAATTTGTGCTAGCCCTATGGATACCAGTAATGTCTCAGACTCTAAAAGATCTGTCCAGCTCAATTAAACTTACTTTAGTTCGATTAGCAGTTGTTGAATACTTACTATGAATGAGGTACTGTTCTAGGCACTGGGGATTCAGAAATACAGAAGAGACACCATTTTTTCTGGCCAAGCAAGTAACATAATGGGTTAAGGTGTAAGGCATTATACAATTTTAAGTTTATTGAGCAGATGTCCCCCTCCATTTATTATGTCTCAGGAAAAAAGTGCCTATGTATAAATAACCTAATAAGTGCTAGTTCCATTACCTGGAAGAATGAGAAAATTATCCTTTTAACCAGTGGGAATAAGATAAATGATCATAAATATCTAATGGTCTTAAATTGCTTCCAAAGAAACCATGCCTTGGAGGTAATAAATGTCAACATAATTATTAATGATGTAATTAAGGATTTGACCTCTTAAGTAAAGTAGACATTCAATAAAATAATATTTATTTCATGAAATAAGAACATGTTTCTTTTTGGTCTCAGTGCAGAAGAAAAAGAAGTACACAGATTTCAAATGTCTATGTTCATCTTTTATTACTATGACATACAGCTTGAATCAAATGTCACAATTACTCTTATGAAGTATTGAGGAAAATCTGATAACACTATAAAGTGATGTTTGGATTTTTGAAATGATTTCTTCCGTTTATATCTTGAGATATGTCAACATACATTTTATTTATATTTTAAATTTTACTTAAGTTCATTATTGATTTTTTAAAAACTATTTTAGATTGGCTGGAAAAATGGCAGTTCCAGATTGAGTTATCATTATAACTAGTAGATCAGTTTGAGGAAGATAGACAAATAGATACAGGCTTTATTCTGCTTTACAATTCATTCAAATGCTAAAAGATATCAATATCAGTCTTAAGACAATACTAGTGAAGTACAGTAGGTAAAAGTTATTATAGTAAAAATCTATATATTCTTGGACCTCATCCCATCCACTTAAGTAATCTTCGTAAAAACATTTTAGTTTATTGTATGTGCAAATTTCCAGGTGATATCACCTTGACTTGAATAAGCACTTTAATCAACCTTCAGTGTTCATTATGTCACCATTTTATTTTTCTAATTATATACCTAATCTTTACCTGGAAATTTTAATGTTTTCATCAGTTGGATTTTATGGAAGACTGAACTAAGCTTTTAAAAGCTGTTTGTTTTCTGTTTGGATCTCAAATTCTGATAAATAATGAAATATATTCTGAACATTAATTGATGTGCTCTCTGGTCTGTGGTACTGTAATCCTATATCTGAACTAAGTTTGTGAAACAAATTGGAATAGAAGTATACAATTGTTATTTTAGGGTCTTAATGAGTTTGCAGCATTTCGATGAGACTGATATAGCATGATTCTCCACTAGTTCAACACTGTAAACCTTCAATCTTGTTTTGTGGTTTGGTATTTTATTATACTTCTTCAATATGGTGCAAAAGTAGTCATTAGACCCCTGCCATGTTCTGCAAAATTGAATATGAACTTTTTAATAGCAGGGGATCCAGCATGGAAAAAGTCAGCAACAATGCTTTTTAAAAGGAAACAGTATGGTTGTCCTGATAATTATACAATCAGGGATATTTGGCTGGTTTAAAAGGTCCTGCTTTTGTAGAATTCTTCCCTAGCACAAAAATTCTTAGAAGATTTTGGTAAACTCTACATATTCTTCAGAGATCCCAAATTGTGCGGGGTTTGAAGGAAAGAACTGGCAATATCATAGTTCTTACAGTAGTAGGATGGGATTTAAACAGAAAAGAAGAAGAACATACCAACTTAAGAAAAAGGCAAGCTTATCTTGCCTTTTTTATACTTTATTCAAAGACAAGCTTCCCAGAAGCCTGAGATGTTGCTATCACAATTATATCATAATAACTGTTATATTAACTATTATGTTGCTGGCTCCCACCTTACAGTTTATACCTTAGGCTAAACATCTTTCCCTTCTCATCCCTTCATCAACAATTTACTGAGACCTACTACGGACCATACATTGTGTCAGATGTTTGATGCAATGTTAAAAAAGACAAAATCCCATCTTCATAGATCATGCATTTACTGCTTGGGTAATACATAAATGTTGTTTTTGCCAGAACCTAATTTCCACTGTATCACACATATTGTCAGCATGTTATAATGCTTCACTCTTAGGTGTTACATCCATAAATACTTTCCAAGGGAATACTATGCTTTAACACCATTTTGGAAAAAAAAAAAAAAAAAAACTTGTGTTTGTGTTATACACTAGGACAATCTGGTTGGAAAATTCCCTATATCCAAAATTTTCGTCCTAATATGTAAGTTTCAACTCATTTTTTGTTTGCATCAGGCAATGTATTTTCTGTTCATTCCTGAAAATGTGTGTTTTTTTAATGAAAAGCCGGATATGGCATCAAAACACGATCCATAAAGGAAAAGTTAACAAATTAGATTTAAATTAAATTTCTAATTAAAAATGAAAAAGTTTTGCTTTGCGAAAGATACTCTTAAGAAAATGAAAAGAAAAACCATAGACCATGAGCATATATTTGCATATCACAAGTCAAACAAAGAATTTGTAGCGAGAGTATGTAAAGAACTCTCAAAACTCAACAATATGAAAACAAACAACCTGTCTCAGCTCTGACTACTATAATATACCATAGACTGGGTGGCTTAAACAACAGGTATTTATTTCTCTTTTTGTTAATTTTTATTAAATTTATTGGAGTGACATTGGTTAGCAAAATTATATAGTTTTCAAGTGTACGCTTCTATAATACATCATCTAGATATTGCATTGTGTGTTCACCACCCACAGTCAGTTCCCCTCCCAGCACCGTATATTTGACCTGCTTTCCCTTCTTACAGTTCTGAAAGTCCAAGGTCAAGTTTCCTGCAGATTGGTGTCTGCTGAGAGCCTACTCCTTGGTGCGAGGATAGCCACGTCTCAGTGTGTGTTTTGTCACTCTTCTTATTAGGACAGTAATCTCAGAATGAGGGCACCACTCTCACGACCTCATCTAAACCAAATTACCTCCCAAAGTCCCCACCTCCAAATACTATCACACTGGGGCTTATGACTTCGATATATGAATTGTGGAGGGACATAAACATTCAGTCCATACCACAGTGCAGTTAAAAACTAGTCAAAATGTGTAAAGACTTCACTGATGAAGATATGGAGAAGGCACATAAACACATGAAAAATATGTTCAACATAATTAGTCATTAGGAAAATGTAAATAAAAATTACAATGTAATACCATTACACCCCTGCAAGAATGATAAAAATTAAACAATCAAAAAATTGGTCATAGCATGTACTGGAAAGGATGCAGAGCAATCAGAACTCTCATACATTGTTGATGGGAATGTAAAATAGTACAGTGACCACTTTGGAAAGCATGGCAGTTTCTTTCTTTTTTTTATGATGGAAAATGTTTTTTTATTTGTTTCTTTAATTGAAGTATAGTTGGCTACAATATTATTTTAGTTTCAGGTGTACAACATAGTAATTCAACACTTATATACCTTACCAAGTGATCATCACAAAGTCAGGAATTATCTGTCACTATACAAAGTTATTAGATATTAGTGGCTTACATTCCATATGATGTGCATTATATTCCATTGACTTATTATCTTATAACTGGAAGTTTGTAGCTCTTAATCCCTTTCACCTGTTTTGCCCCTGTCCTCACACCCCTCCCTACTGTCAACCATCAGTTTGTTTTCTGTGTCTGAATCTGGTTCTACTTTGTTTTGTTTGTTTTATTTTTTAGCTTCTACATACATATAAATGAAATCATATGGTATTAGTCTTTCTCTGTCTGATTTATTCCTCTTAGCATATTACCCTTTAGGTCCATCTATGTTTTCACAAATGGCAACATTTCATTCTTTTTTATCGTCAAGTAATACTCCATTGTATTATATATATGTACCACATTTTCTTTATCCATTCATCTATCAATGAACACTCAGGTTGCCTCCATATTTTTGCTATTGTAAATAATGCTGCAATGAACATAGGGATGCATATACCTTGTCAAATTAGTGTTTTTGATTTCTTCAGATAAATACACAGAAGTGGAATTGCTGGGTTGTATGTTAGTTCTATTTTAATTTTTTTGCACAACTTCCACAGTGGCTGCACCAATTTACATTTATACCAACAGTGTATAAGGGTTCCCTTGTCTCCACATCATCGCTAACACTTGTGATTTGTTGTCTTTTTGATAATAGTTTCTTATAAAATCTACACTTACATATGACCCTGCAATTACCCGGTTAATTATTTACCCAAAATAAATGAAAACTTATATCACACAAAAAGTGGTATATTAACTTTCTTCATAATTACCAAAATGTGGAACCAACTCAATGTCCTTCAGCAAGAGAATAAAGAAGATGTGCTCCATCCATACGTTGGAGAACTACTCAGCAACAAAAAAGAATGAATTCTGACACATGCCGCGACATGGATGCACATCAAATGCAGTTTGCTACTAAGGCGCCATGCTGTATCATTCCATTTTTATGACATTCTGAGAGCATAAAAGCAAAACTGTAGGCACAGAGAACAGATTCGTGATTTCTAGGCATTCAGACTAAGGGGAGGGGTAGACTCCAAAGGGGCAGCATGAAGAAACTTGTATGGCGATAGAACTGTTGTGTATCACGCTTTTGTAGTGGATACAAGATTGTGCATTTGTCAAAACAAACAGAACTATAAAACACAAAGCGTGAATTTTATTGTATGTAAATGTAAAATTTTGATAAATGAAAATACAAATGATAAATAATGGAAAAAAAATTGGCAATATTTTTTCCTTCAAGAACTTTGTCTTTCCATTTCTAGAAATGTATTCTTAGGAAAGCAACCTACACTGTGGTCAACAGTCTTCTTTACAGTGTTATTTATCACAGAGAAATTGAAAACATCTTAACTGTGCAATTATAGTGAAGTATTATACTTAAATAAATTATATTTTCCGTTTACAGACATTAAAATATGTTTCTGAAGGTTAATTACAGAGAGAAACAATCATTCTTTACTGATGTTTTATACGTTTACTATATTGACTTACCCAGTTTAGCTTTAAAATACTGATTTTCAAATATTTAAAAACTTCTAGCCAACAACTTGAAGTACTTTCTAGATATGTACTAAATATTCAAGCTAGTCCAAATCCTTTTCTGAATAGCCAAATAGCTAAATATGTAGACGTATATAAATAATTAAATAGATGGATAAAATGAGTAATGCTGTTTTTGCCTTTATAATCGTTTTAGTTCCTCTTTTATTTTTCTAGGGAAGACAAACTTGGGTTGAGAATAGAGCTAGTATCTTTGATCTAAAGCATTTTCCTATTTGGAATGTTCTCTATTCCCATTCTGATCAGTAATAAAATACCACATTATATATAAATGGTGCTTTGCAATTTCCAAAGTATTATTTCACGTTAGCCTCTTTGATCCATTACTAGACCTGATAATATAATCACGGATGATGGCAGTGCCCCTACCCCCACTTACAGAGTAATCTGAAGCCTAAAGATGCTTAACAATTTTCCTGGGTCACGTTTTGGCTGATGTTAAAGGCAGAACTCCAATCCAGTTGTTACAACTCCTCATCAAATATTCTGTCCATTATAACGCACTATTTATTTACTCTGAGTCTTTCCCTTTTGAACAAGCATGCCCTGCATTACAAAGGTCCTTTATTTCATTATTGTCATTCTGGATTCATTTTTTTTCAATTGTACAGAGTCTCTCCATAAAATTCTCAGGAAAACAAACACAAAAACCAAAACAGGATTTCCACACTCTGCAGGTATTTAAAACTTGTGTTTTGAGATATATCAGTGTGTTTTTCTTTCAGTGTGTACTTCCGGGTCTTCTTGGACAGGACACCTTACCCCCTTGTTGATTTCTAAGCTATCCACTGTGTCCAAAAGAGTTAAGTTTATTATACCTCAAATACAAACACACAGAGCAAGTCAATGCTCAAAAATGAAATCTTGAGCCTTATTTTAGAGATAATAATCCTAAAAACCAGTCTTTCATAAGCTAGAGTCAGCATATGAGAGAAAAGTGGCTTGTCAATTCCACATAGCTCCCTTCTGATATCAAATGGGAAGACAAACGACTCAGGATGCAGGTTTAGCATAATCCAGGATCATACATTGGCCAGTTGCCTGGCTCTGAAAGACAGCACCTATGGAAGATGTGGAGAAGAGGTACATGGGTTAGGGTCCCTGCCTGCCTCTCATTCTGCACAGGAAATAGTGGGCTGAGAGAATGGAAACTACGGACATCTCAAATAGGTTAAAGGGAAAAGCAGAGGGTCCAGTGCCTCATTCCTCTGTTTGAGACTTTGGGAAGGGACTCAGTGTACACAGGATTCCTTGAATCCTGACATAAACGGAGGGGACTGTGATAGTGAGAAAATGATGTGCAGTGTTTAGGCAGAGTGGGCCTGAGCTAGCTGCTACTCACCCTTTCAACCTGGTCTCTCCAGGCCTATTTATGATGTGGGGATGATCCCCAAATCCTTGCATGCCCCAGTATGTGATGTAGAAGTGTTAATTGCCCCAGAAAACAGGAAATAGCTTGGAGTCAGGTCCAGATATGCTAATATTGTGCTGGGCACATTCTATGTGCTCAAGTATTAGCTGCTGTTTTGTTATTGTGTGCCGAGGAACTTGAGATAGCTGCCCAGTTAGGCTTCTGAACCAGCAGCTCACATGCCATGGAGATGCAACTTCACCTATCTCCTGGCCTTTGTAAGCACGTTGACCTTGGAAATACTGTTTTCTTACTTTTAGTTGTTATTTTTTTCCCTACCTAAAGTATTTTCTTTTTAGCATTTCTTTTGAGTTTTCCTTCATGTTCATTTTAGCCTTTGCTCTTACATTCTCTCCTGTTTTCGTTTATCAGCGATGTGGGTTTTACTGTTTTTCACTTAGCGAGCATCCTTACACCATTATAATTTTTGCATGTAGTTGTGTCATTCATCTAATCATACATTCTACTGCTTTTCCTGAATGTCCCTACTTTCCTCTTCCTATTTGGTCTTATGTTCTATCTTATTCTTCCATCTCTCCATTCTGAACTCTTTTTCACCTCCTTATCTTTTCTGTTTTTGACCGGCATTACCCTATTCTGCCCCATTCCCTGATGCAATTCTCAGATAATCAAGGTGCCCACTCCTTTTGACTTCCTCTTTTCAATACTGAATTTACTGAGGGGCTGACAATGGATTGTGTAGACTCCCTTCTTTATGGTTTGGCATCAGCTAAAAGAATATAACAGGGATGATACATGTGAGATATGTACCAGGGAGCAATACAGCATCTTGGTGAAGAATATAGCTTGTAATGTCTAATAGATATTTTCCAGTTCCAGCTTAGATACTTACTAGCTACATAATTTTGAATAAGTGTTTTAACCTCTCTGTGCCTCAGGTACAACAGTAGTGACTGGCTAATAATTTTAATATGGATATCCAGTACACCCACTACATGTGCTGTGGTTAGCACAGAGTATAGCCCATTTTATGCCCACCCAAATATCAGATATTGATGTTATTTTATGACAGTTATTCTTTTTTTTTGTTGTTATAAATATGATAATACTTAACACCAGACTTCTTTGTCTTCATATATATGTAAACTAGATAGACAAATAAGCTTCAGATTGTGAAATTAGCAGAGTATTCATTGCAATGCTGGCATTGCATTGTTGCACATAGTGTCTGTTTAGCCCTTAGCTTTACTTCATATTTTATTGGTTTGAAATATAAACATTTCCTCAGCTGATTAGGGTCTCAGTCCAGAAGTAGCCAAGGGCTACTTGCCTGTAAGAAGATAACATTTAAATTTTTAAAATGGAATTAAGTGCATATGAATTCTAGTAAATTTGCTATGTACTGTCTGTTGACATCTTACTCAGCTGTGGGCAAGCATTTAATCAACATTTATTGACTTTCTTTTCTAAGATTTAAATAGGACATAAAGTTTTATGACATGTAGAGTATTTTCAATAACTGTTTTATTGTTTTCCATAAATAGTGTAATAGTACACAAGAGGACACATCCGCAAAGTGCTTTATTTTTGGAAGAGTTATGGTAGTTAGAAGTTTGTATAATAAAATGCTGGTCTACTTTTCAAGTCATACTGTAGATTTGTGGGTTTCTGGGTGTCTCTTACTTTTTCTCTTTTGTCTATAACTTTTCTCTTTTTGGACACTTATAGTTTGGTTCTGAAAACTACGAATTATAGTTGTTTGTTCTATTGTTATATAAGATAGATAATAGTTCATAACATTATATACTAGTTACTAAAAGTCACAAAACAGCAAATGCCACAGAATGCAATATATAGCATGGTTTAAACATTAGCTTGATATAGAAATTCCAAACTATAATAGCTATCATATTGGTATTTAATTTACATGATGGCTTGACCAGTACCCATAGAAAGTTTGCCGTGAGCTATTTATACTTTAAGTAGTATGTACATTGGAACTGGAAAAAGAAACATTTTTAGGGAATCTTGAATATATTCATATGTTCAAGAATCTTTCTCTCCTCTAAATACTTTTGCTTTTAGCCAGGAATGGTCAGACATGAGAACAGTAATGTGAACGATGGCCAAGACCTAGTCATCTGGCCCTCCATTGCACGGTTCCCAGAATCACAAACAAACAAAACTGAGTGATGATTATGACCCTAGAATTCCACTCTTAGGTATATACCAAAAAGAATTGAAAACGGGTACTCAGATCTGTACATGTATAAGCTTGTTCATAGCAGCACTATTCATAATATCCAAATGGTGTCCATCAACAGACAAATGGATTAACAAAATTGTGGAATATACACACAATAGAATGTTATTTCCTCATAAAATGGTATAAAGTTGTGACATAACATACATGAGTCTCTAAAATATTATGCTAATTAAAAGAAGCCAGACACAAAAGATCACAAATTGTATGATTCCACTGACATGGAATATTCAGAATAATTTAATCTGCAGAGGCAGAATGTAAATTGGTGGCTGCCAACGACTGAGGAAAGGGAGGAATAGGAGAAACAGCTTAGTGGGTAAGGGGTTTCACTTTGGAGCAATGCAAATGTTTTGAAACTATACAGAGGTGATGAGTACATAACACTGTGATGTACTAAACGCCACTGAAGTATTTACTCTGAAATGGTTTTGTGTAATGTGAATCTCAGCATATTAAATTATTGTTTAGAAAATATTGAGTGACAAGGTTGAAGCAGCACCGTATCCCATGTTCTCAGAATCACAACTGGTTTAAATCAGTGTACTCCATGAACTGAGAATGGAGAGTTTGTCATTATTGATCCCACGGAGGATGGTGAGGGCTGGGAGCAATTTATATTACAGAGTTTTCTTGAAAGATTAATTCAATTTCCCTCTTAAATATATTCTATTTCATTATGATATTAGATTATCAGAGCTTGTGAAAATGACTTTTAATGGCTAAGTTTCTGTGCCATGTGCTGCTTTATTTTTCGTGCTTACCTGAGATTTCAGTTGGTCTCATTGATCCATCCAAGAAAATGAGCACAGGAGAGAATAAACGTTTCTCTTTTGAGATGGGTTCTCTCTGTAAAATGAGGAAGTAATTATAGGAAGGTAGATGGGCAGATGAGGTTATTTAAGCAGATGTGCTTTATTTTTGGATCCTAAGTCATTTAGAAAAGACAACCATATAAATACAATGATGTGGATAATTATACATTATTTTTATATTTCATGTAAACCAGCCTGTAAAATTGTTGGTAGTTATTTGTGCACATATATGAATGGTAAAGCAAGTGCTTTCCATGGCTATTACATCAATATCTTGATTTTTCAGATGAATAAGGCCCTTGGTTTTTTGTGGTATACATCGTTGCAAACAACATTTTTAAAGGTTCCTCTTCATTGAGAACCCTCCATGTATGAGACACCTCGTTATGTATGCTGCATAAATGATTTCTAATCCTTAGAATATTCCTCAAAGGTAAACATTGTTATTTCATTACCACAGATGAAATAGCTGAGGTTCAAAGATATTAAGTGACATATGCATGAGGATAAGATGTGCGAGGAGGATTCACCTGTAGATACTTAACTGTGTCCAGCTAGGACACCTTGTGACTAGGAGCCCGTTGTGCTGCATTTATTGTTGTTGTTGTAAGATTTCCAATAATATAGCTCACACACAAATTGCAGAGCCTGTTTATGACTATTAGGTTGTCTCCCCTAAGGAAAGGCTATCTGTTTGCTCACATTTCCGAATTAGCCTGTATAGACAAGCTATCAAAATGTTGCTGGAGTGTTGACATTTAACTGCACTGAAGAAATGTGTATATCAATTTATATGAAATCTTAGGTTCTAAAAAGCATTCAGGTACCCAAAGTAAATACTAAAGGTGCTGAATTATTACTGGGGAGGATGTTAAATTGGGTCACGGGGAACTGGAGCAACTGAGAATTTAAGGAAGGCAGAAATATAACAAAACTTGAATGTTAGTCTAAGTCATTCAGAATTGGATGTCAAATAACTCTTCCAACATGGGCATTCTTTTCCTCACACAGCTTCCACATTAACTGTCTTCAAATACCTTGTATTTTCCTACCATTATACCTTTGTTGACATTATGATGCCTGAAATGCCCTCACTCATTGCTATCATTTCTCCACCTTTCTGTCCCTTTTCGAAAGACTTCTGCTATCATGCTAGTCCTCCAGAGATTGTTTCCTTCCCTCAACTGCTGTAGTATTCTCTGTTTGAAACACGCATTTGAAGCTTGGCATTTACTTTTGGAGTTGGTTTTATTCTAATGTGTTTATAGCTCACCTCTGTTATCAATGATGAGTTCTAGTGGGGTAAACAAAGGTATTTTCATCTGTTTACATACCATCATATGCCTTGGACATAGTACGTGCTCAAAAAATAGTTGAGAATTTTTGTAACTCTTGAAGGCAGAGTTTTCTCAAATCATATTCATAAAAATACCATTTCTGGAAGCCATGCTCTTCAAAAAAGGGTGGCCTTTGGTTAAATAAAGTTGAAAAACACTACACACCATTTCCACCCTAGTAAATTTACATTATACATTGGCATTTTCAAAACTCTGACGAATTCTTTAGTAATGAGACCAATTTTACTACTTTAACCTAGTCATTTTTAGCTTCCCCCTTACTATTCTATCTTTTATTCCTCAAAATGTTCTTTGAAAAACACTGTTTTAAAGTGTTTTGTATTAAAATTATTCTAATAATATTCACAACTGTGGCAATTGAATTTTGTTTAGATATAGGTTGGGCGTTTTGTCTGGCTTGCCTTCTGTAGTTGCAAAATCATTACCCCTTAGCCGTATTGGTGTGTGTGTGTGTGTGTGTGTGTGTGTGTGTGTGTGTACGCACACATGCCAGACAGTGTGGACTCAACTTGAAAATAGACTGAGACTGAAAAGAGAATGATTGGAACTGGTCTTTCAGCTTGATTATCTGCTAGAATCTCTATTACTTCTCATAATATGCTTGAAAAGTTTTATTTATACCTCAAGGGCAATAAGCCTGACCTCATTTACAAGTATCAATGCAGATATTAGCAGTGTACTCTCTTCTCCTCCAGTCAGTCTTACTCACTGTCTGCTTGCTTTATTTACTTCCTCAGAAAAGGAATATCTGTCTCCTTGGAAACAGACACAGAATGGTTAATGAGAAAAGTAGAAGTTTTGGAGTCAGAAAGTTTTAAACTGGTTCCCTTCTCAGACCTGTGTAACCTTGACCAAGTTTTTGTTCTGGAGCCACTGACTTCTCAACCATAAAACGAGATAGGTCACACCTGTCTCTAAGAGTCTCTAACAAGCATAGTGCCTGGAAAAAAACGAGATGCCCCATAAATATTAATCTCCTTTGCAGTTATTTTTGTGTCAGATTATGACAAGAGCATTCCACAGGCACAGTCACGGGGACAAAACTGTCTCTGTCTTATAGTTGCTGTTCCATAATTCATGGTGTTACTTCCAACTATACATGGTATCACTATTCTTGGTGGCTTCTGTTTTTATGAGGTGATTGTGAATGGGGGAAATAGGAAGAATTGAATTATCATCTATAAACAATATTTGAATTCTACGAATAGTGAAGAAATAATGTAAAAGAATTTGTGTGTGTTTGTGAATGTGTGTGTGTATACACACACAGATATATCTATATCTATATCTATGTCTATGTCTATATCTATATCTATCTATACGTCTATCTACATCTACATCATCTATATCTATATCTGTATCATCTATATTTATATGTCACTTCAAGTAATTTATCAGATCAGTCACAGGGGGGATAGTAAGTGCTTTAGTAAGAATTCTGGACTGGCTTTCAACTTTTGTTTCAACAAATTATATAATTTTGTGCATAGGTCTATTTCTAGCATGGTTTTGGGTTATTTGACACTACACAAATAGAATAAAAATAGTTGTGTGATACTCTTGCTTAAGGTTATATGTTTGGAGGTGAAAGTACACACTAGAAAATTAGATTGATAAAACTCTATAGGGTAGAATAGAATGTTCAACATAAACTGTGATTTTTCAGACTAACAGACTATTCTGACCCCCATTTTGCAAAAAAAAAAAATAAATAAATAAAAATAAAAATAAAATTCTTGTTACATGTGGTTGTCAATAAAACATCAATCATGTCTATCTCTAGCCATCCATGGCTAAATTGTTCCTTGAAGAAGACCATTTTGTGCCTGTGAAGGATGACAAGTGACAATTTTTCTGTGGTATCTACCTTTCTAAATGCCAAATGATCTCCTGGCAGTTTTTCTTGACATAAATATTATGAATGGCTGAAGAAATCATCATTTTTTGTACTTTATTGGTTTAGACACCAGGTGAAGTCTTCTAAGCTAAACTGAAGTAATATAGTAAGCAATGAACCTCAATGTTCCTTGGACTGGCCTTGGTTGTGCATTAAGCAGCATCTGTCTTGATCTTGTTGATTACAGGAGAAGAGGTATCAGGGAGTCTCTGCCCAGCATCTCCTCCTCCTGAACGGATGGCTTGTGAAATTCCCTGCAGAATGGATTGTGTGGTGAGCGAGTGGACAGGGTGGTCATCTTGCTCCCAGTCTTGTTCAAATAAAAACTCAGATGGGAAACAGACCAGGTCAAAGACTATCCTGGCATTAGCTGGAGAAGGTGAGTAACAGGAAGGGTTTAACAAAGTCAATTGCCCAGTTACTGTTTTCCGATCGGCAATTGCGAAGTTCATATCATGGAAGTAGCCACTTGTAGGTGATATCTGTATTCCCTGAATCCAAATGAACAGTTTCCTTTCCATACCTGACTTTTCTCTTTAATCCTCTAGTTTGTCTGTGCTGGGATGCAGTATTTACATGAACTATTTTAGCCCATTCTATTAACAGCTCATAGCAATCAGATGGATGTTACTTTTCATTATACTAATTTAGGAAAGAAAGCAAAGTTTAGTTGATACACATCCAGCTTCAGATAGCTCATGCAGTTGGAAACATAATTTGAATATGTCTGGTAAAAAGAGCTCCAAATTAGGAATCAAGAGACATGGCTTCTTTACTGGGAACTGCCGCTAACATCGGCAAGATTCCTGGTCTGCATGCCCTTTCTGTTCTGTTATGCTGGCATGTTGTGAGAGGGAAAAGGATGAAGGCTATAAAAGTGGTTTTGAAGAAGCTAAGATGTGCTATTGGAATGAAAAGGGATGGCATCAGAAAAAAAAACAGAGGAACAGCCGTTCATATCATTTATAGCAATGGTCTCTGTCCCCAGACAGCATGTGTCATTTCTCTCAGGCCCTCCCTCGGCTTCGCCTGCCTACAGCTCCGTTAGAACAGCGGGACACACACATGACCACAGACTGCGAGGAACTCCTTTTTGAACACGATTCTGTACTGTGATTCTGAGAAAGGGGGCCAGGGTCAAAATGAATGAAGATTTTCATATTCTTAAAGTGCAGTGTCTCCCTCCCTTGTCTTTTATATTTCTGAAAGGAGGATAAAAAGTCAGTAGTATTTAATGAGGAAAAAAATAGCAAGAATAACAACCCCAAATTCACAAATCTTTTTGAGCATTTGGCCCACTGAATAAAACATTATAGTGTGAAAGAATAGGAAAAAATCAATACTTTAGATAAATACCAGTTTTTACATGGATATGAAAATGTGAAAGAAAAGACAGTAATAGAATTTGATTGTCTGACTCACCCAAGAGTGTAAAGATGCACACATCTGTCTGGTCTCCCAGACAGTGGATAACACATTGTCAGGCATTATTTCAGGGTTTAAGGATGGGTTTTTTCTTGCCAAACTTTAAGAGTGACTTCTGGATTTCTAAAATTGCAGTAAAATGCACTGCTTGATGGCAGATGCGTGTCTTAAAACAGTTCTCTGGTAAAAATATGCTCTCTTAGGAAAGAGAGACCATATAAGCCGTGTGTGTGTGTGTGTGTGTGTGTGTGTGTGCACATATACACACACACATATCGTGTTTCCCCGAAAAGAAGACCTAGCCAGACAATCAGCTCTAATGCGTCTTTTGGAGCAAAAATTAATATAAGACCTGGTATTATGTTATATTATATTATATTATATTATATTATATTATATTATATTATATTATATTATATTATATTATATTATATTATAAAGACCCAGTCTTACATTATATAAAACCCGGTCTTATTTTTTACTATAAAATAAGACCGGGTCTTATATTAATTTTTGCTCCAAAGACGCATTAGAGCTAGTGGTCCGGTTAAGTCTTATTTTCAGGGAAACATGGTATATGTTCACTTTAACATCACTTCCAGGTCATGGGCTATTTTATCTAACTGACTAATTTATGTACACATACTAATATTAATATAAAAGCAGATTTCCTTGGAGTTTATCTCAGAGATACATGACTCTTGGAGAGTGATTTTTAAATCTAATTGACTGCTCCCTGGTTTTTAGAGAATGGCACAACATATTGTCCTCAGATTGTCATTCAGGACAAAAGAACCAGGGCCTTAGAGTGGAAAAAAGGAGCAGTGGCTCAGGCCTTTGGAAAGCTCTGTCAAAAAGACCATTTTTATGGACCATTAAAATAGCAAAAACAACAACAAAAAAGAACAATAATAATGACAGCAACATATTAACAAAAATAGCAATGGTTATGTATTCTTTATATTTTAATTTTTGCAGGTGGGAAACCCTGCCCCCCTAGTCAGGCCCTCCATGAATATCGCTTATGCAATGACCATTCCTGCATGCAACTCTACTGGGAGACGTCGCCTTGGGGCCCTTGTTCTGAAGACACATTGGTAACTGCCCTTAATGCAACCGTTGGCTGGAATGGAGAAGCTACATGTGGTGTGGGCATTCAGACACGGAAGGTCTTCTGTGTCAAGAGTCACGTGGGACAAGTGATGTCCAAAAGGTATTATCAATAATTATTGAAAGTGCGTAGCATTTTTGTTGAGTATTTATAGTCAAAAGCATTTTTCAAGCACTGAATATGTCTCCATCTGTGCTAGAGTAAAATACTTTTGTTTTGTTTGACTCTTAAATATTAAAACATATGTCTCTATCAAAGGTAGTAGCTTTACTAAGTTTTAATATGTGCACTAGGTAATGGATTACAGCAAATAAGGCCCATAAATATCGAGTCTATTTGAGTCATCAAATTTTCTAGAGCTGATCTCAATACTTTTGACACTTTTTCAATTACTTAAAGACTAAGTCCACATGAAGGTAGGTTATGATCTTTGAAAATATAGGGTTGTGTTACACACTTCTCTTTATGTCCCATTGATCTTTTTTGCAGTGAACAATAAATTCCTGGAGCCATTTTGAATAGACTAATTCATGCCCTCAAGTAGGTTTATAATCTAATGCATGCTATACTCTGCTCATGGAGATGTAAATAAAAAACAAACAAACAAACAAAAAAATCAGGAGAATTTGGACACGGAGATTAGGATATAGATATCAAAAAAGGTCAGGAATAATTGCAAGTGATGCAGGAAAAAGAGTAATTGAATGGAGAACTCAGCTGTGGGAGTTTCATCTCTAGAACAAATGAGGAGACATAACTCTTCCTCAAGTCCATGTGTGAAGGCTTGTGGAGAAGGAAATGTAAGGAGCCTATGCAGTATACAGAGCCTGGGTGCGTGGCCCATGCGTAGAGATTTCCAAGTGGCCATGTTTGAAGTCGTGCTCTTCGTGCAGTGAAAGACCCCACTCAGCCACAGGGGCGGTGGCTCACCGAGATGGGCTGGAGCACACCAGGCAACTTAAAGCTGTTTCCCAGGAATTTTCACGATGGGGACGTGAAACCCTCTCTTCTTTCTGTTCCTGATGCTCTAAGCGAAAGAACTGGGAGTTGCCATCACCCTGGTTAGTCCTGGTGGAAAAAGCAGGAGGAGAAAGTGAAGCTGATGCTCAGAAAGAAGCAGAAACTTAAAGCAGAACAAATCCTGGCAACATCAAACCTTGGTCCCATCCCTCCTAATTATATCCCTGCTTTCCTGGCAAGCTAGGCAAATACATTTGCTCTTCTGACTGATCGAATCCAATTTGTATTGCTGCCATGGGCAACTCAGACACCTGATTAATTCCATCTTGGAGCACCATGATGACAGGCTCTGGGCCTTATCCACACTGCCATGGAAACCACTTTAACTGTGTGTAAGGAAAGTCATAGCAGCTCAGTTAAGGGAAATGAACTACTGGTGGCAGAAATAGTGCAGACTGGCCAGATACTACTGGAGTGTCCAATGAACAGATGGCTCTGCAAATGTAAGCGAAGACAACTGTGACTTGAAGTGAAGTGTAGTCAGGAAGACCTCATCTCTCTTCCTAAATATGGCTTCCAGAGGGCTGAGGTTGGATGTTCTTCATAATTACCATCCCAGACTGTAGCGCAGTGTCTGGCATATGGTTATAGTGCTCTACAACACTATATGAATTTATGACTTAACTAGACTTATGTATAGGAAAGTAACAGGGTTTCCCAAGAATTGGATGTGAATTGCAGAAGACTGATGTTTATCTTTTGCTCTGATAAATTTTGGCAAAGAGGACGGCCAGGAAGAGTGATACACAGATCGTAAACATGACCTTTTGCTCTTATTAACTCATAAATGTTATTTCTGCTGTGGTATCTAATCCTACATTGTTTGTGATGTTTTTTGAAACACTGACTTATGTCAGTTGCATATTTTAACTTGCCTGGTACCCATAATACCATGTGGACTGATTGAGTTAAGTCAAGGGGAGTTATCGCAAAATGTGGACAGTAATGATTGCGAATCACCTGTTTCAGATGATAATCTGATTCATGGGGTTATGATAAAATTTTTAAAGGCTTATAAAGGTAGTATGCCGATAAGAGAAGTCTTTTTATCTTGGGAAGGATTGCAGCCTCGCTAATGTTCATTCTTATGATGTAAATTTTGAACTGTTTAAAAATGATACATGAAATATTAGCTTGAATATACACGTCGAAATAAATATGGCTTATGTATAGGAGTAAACCTTACAGGAAATGCAGCAAACTGTTATTCTCTATAGTGATAAGAAAATTTAGCATACCTGAAGTCTGATTTTCTCCCTTAGACAAAACTTCTCAGCTCTGAATCACAAGAAAAATCCACTTGATGTGAATGCCGTTTGTTTATTTCGTAGTAAAGGGGTATTAGAATTGAGACTGACACGTACCAAATGAATTATCATCACATTTTAAAAGCTATTGGGACATGAAAAGTTGGATTATATGTTCAAATAGCCCTTATTTCCTCGTCTATCCTCCTAATTACTTTGAATGACAGTTTCTTATTAAAGCCTCTACTTACTCAACTGTTAACTTAATGGTATTTTGTGCCCCCCCCCCAAAATCACAGGACCAAAAGTTTATAGTTTTAAGCATAATTCACAAATGAATATGCATTTGTTTGAAAATTTACACAGATGAGACTAAAATATTAATAGAGTGAATAACCTCCAGTTTTGCTCAGTTTACCAGCAACGAAAAATGAATTGCATAGAGGCTTTCCCTAACACACACACACACACACACACACACACACACACACACACACACACACGAAGATATTGCTAATTACTTTTTGCACTGTTAATGAGGCTGGAGACTTAACCTAGTTTTAATTCTTACTGTATGTCTCCAAACAATCCCACTAAACATAAGGAGCCTGCATTAACTTTAGTAAAGTTAATTAAAATTCTTGAGGTTAATGAGATTAATTGGGCTAAGGAAATAATACCTACTGTCCAGTGAAGCACATAGTGAGATAGATGATCAACGGCAGAAAGTATCCTTTGCTCTGCCCTTTCAAAAAAAAAAAACACAAAAAACTATATATATATATATGTATATATATGTATACATATGTGTGTGTGTGTGTGTGTGTGTGTGTTCTTTTTCATGTGAAAAACATTGCAGTGGATAAAGATACTCTGCCATTTGTGTAATCCTTGAGGTGGGGGTGGGGCAATAGAAAGAGAACAGAAGAAAATATCCTAAAGGAAGAGTGGCCTTCAGGGTAGAAAGAAAAAAAGCATGTCTCCATGGAACAGATGGGCTAACATAATGTTTTTTATCTCTAAACTCACTGCACTGGGATACACAGCATTCCTTGTAAGTTCTTGTTTCCCTGGGTTGGTGTTTTAGTTTCCATGCAATTGTTTGGATGAGAATGTTACCATTGTATGAGTAATAGAACTGATCATATCAGAAAATGAGAACTAACTGGGGCACAACTGAAACAGAAGTGAGAGCGTGTTGGGATATTTTTGGGGTTTTATTTGGTTTTGTTTCAGGATTCAATGCTCTTTTTTTCCAACTACAATGTAGAAAAAAATAATAAAGATTAAAAACACATAACACAAAGCTTTCCGAAGGTCCTGATAAGGCACTTTCTGCCATTAATGTAAAAATACCTGGCATTTTGTGAGATATAGGAATGCAAAGCTCCTGTTAAATACTAATGTTTTAAAAATTGTCAAGTTTGCCCCCTGAGCTGAATGAGATGGTACGTCAGTTCCTGGGTCAGAGGACCGCCCAAAACAATGTAGCATTGTGTGTCTGTATCTCCATCTTGGAGGCAAACTGAAAAATGGCAGGTCTTTAGAGCTCAATTTAGTGCATTTCAGCACAGTGTAACCTGTAGGGTGACCAAGAGACAATCGTTATAGAATACGCCAGTACAAGTCCAGGAAAATATATGTGTTGAAATGAAATGCCTTTATCCTTTTATCAAGAGCACTGCCATTCTAGGATCAGAATGTTACATGAAAGTAGGTAGTGTAAGTTATGACAAAAGGCAAGTGGTCAGACTCTGTTTACTAACTAAAAAATGAATCCATATGTTTCCCTGGGTTTTAAGGCTTCAATTTTATTTTGGAAATAGCTGGATACATATGCTTAATATTCCCAGGGACTTATTTGTCTTCAGGCTCCAATAGCATGGAAAGCTATTCAATCATTCACTTACTGTTACTAAATATTTACAATGCACTAAGACCTGGCATTTTTAATACATGATATAACATGGAATTCCACCATCAAGTCTTTCAAAATTAGTACATGTATTTTGCATGCACATGTGTGCACATTTGCATGCACACACACACACACATACACACAAGAAAATAGCAACACGGAAGATGTCAGAAACCTTTTTTAAGTCAGTGACAGTACAATACAGAAAATACAACTTTATAGTTTTAGATGTGCAGGGAACATAATTTGCTAATGGTCAAAGAGAATATTTTTGAAGACTAAGAGGAAATTCATGAAAATTGGAAATGTGATGATCCTTGAAGGGGTAGATAAAAAGGAAGAGCAAGTTGAATCGCTTAAGAAAAGGCCAACTGTTTTGGCAGAAGAAATGAACAGGAAGTCAATTTTCCTGACAGGGGAATAGTTGGCTCCTATCAGACCAGAAATCACATTCCAAGAAAGCCCTCAGTTCATGTCCTCTATAAAAGCAATATAACCTGAGCTTGAACTTTGCCACTGAGGGGATGATACTGATTCTCTCTTATGGACTTAGCAGAAGAACACAGAGAGAAAGGAGGCTATGTTGACATGATGCTCAGTGAGTATTTATTGTAAGTGATGCTAGTGAAGTGTAAATAAAGTAGGCAATATCACTTCTCTAAAAGAGTTTAATGCCCACTCCTAATTGAAGTGAACAACGTCCCTGAAGGTAAGCCCCTCTCTCCAGAAAGTCTAAAGCCGGCACCACAAGTATTTCTTTTGTTTTTTTTTTTAATTAAAATTTATTGGAGTGACAATGGTTAGTAAAATTACATATGTTTCAAGTGTACAGTTCTGTACTAATCATCCATATATCACATTGTGTGTTCACCACGCAGAGTCAAATCTCCTTCTATGACCATATATTTGACTCCATTTACCCTCTTCTACCAACATCCATCCCCCTCACCCTCTGGTAAACACTAAACGATTGTATGTGTCTATCAGTTTTTGTTTCTTTCTTTGTTTGTCTCGTCCCTTTGTTGCTTTCAGTTTTATATCCCACATATCAGTGAAGTCATATGGTTTTTGACTTTTTCTGACTATTTCACTTAAGCATAATAATATCAAAATCCATTTATGTTGTCGCAAATGGCACTGATTCATCTTTTCTGATGGCAGAATAGTATTCCATTGTGTATTTATACCACATCTTCTTTATCCAGTCATCTATAGAAGGACACTTTGGTTGTTTCCATGTCTTAGCTTCTAAATAAAGCTGCAATGAACATCAGAGCACATATATCTTTACTGATAAATGTTTTGAGATTTTTTGGGTAACTACCCAGGAGAGGGATTGCTGGATCATATGATAATTCTATTCTTAAATTTTTGAGGAACCTCCACACTGCCTTCCATAGCAGCTGCACCAGTCTGCATTCCCACCACCAGTATTTCTAAGCTATTTGGTGAATGTATGGGTGAGTGTGTACTGGGTCAGTGTGGGGTGACCCTGCCTTCTGAGCACACAGGAAGTTGGCTTTACAAAAAATGTGCTTTTATTTGCAGCCATATACCAGGAAAGGCTGGAAAGGACTTAGGATAAATAGCAGTTCAGTTTAATTTCAGTAGACTTCAGAGTATAAATAAAGGACTTGGGAATGATTTTATTGTTTTTTGCTATCTCTACTAAAGTATGACATAAATTTTCCTTCCCGGAGTAGCTTGTTTAAATAACACTATATCCTCATACAGAAACTCTAAGACACTCTTTTTTTTCTATTGTTATGTTCGTCAGATTGAACTATTTGATAGACAGCTTTTTGCGTTATGGTTAATAATAATGCCACTAATAATTACTTAAGCACTGATTTTTCTGTGAGTATGTATATTTTCCAATTAAATTTATTTTCATCAAAGTATGACATGCTTCATAGCACAAGTAAAATAATACAGAGGGACTGGTGATAGGAGGCAATAGCCTTCCAACCATCTCCTACTCCACTGGGTATCACGCATCTCAAACACAACCATTTCCTAATAGCTGCTCGCTCTTTATTTTGGCTGCGTAAGCCTTCACGTGATTCACAAATCATAACAATATACAAGAAGATATGTAATATATAACAAGAAGCCAGCGCCCATCCCTGCTCCCATCCACCGCTTCCCTGCCTCCTGCCCTGCTACTGGAGACCTCTTTATTAGTTTCTTGTCTACCCACTCTGTCTTTATGTTAATACAAGCCAGCCCGAGTATATTTTCTTATCCCCCCTCTCTTTCTGATGGTTAGCTCCTAATGCTACGTGGTATATATTTTCACGTATCATTTATATGTCTCCTCATTTCTCAATTTAAAATGTCCACACCTTGATCCCTTGCATGAAAGCAAGGAACAATACCCCATTTACAATAGTTCCTCTCCCAACTCCTCACGTTATTGGTTTTCTTTAGGTTGGTTACGTTAGTATTTTTGATGAATCATCTAACAACTTTATTTCTTATTTTATTTATGTGTAGATTGCCTCTCTGACACCCTGCTTTGGTGGATGAGGACATTCAGGCCTCTGCTTTCTTTCAGTCTTCCTCCATCTCCCATCCTTTGCCCACTGCATCTTCACATTATGATATCACGTGCATTCAGTTCCACAGCCAAACTCAGTCTCCCATGTTTTGTCTCTGTATTGTGTCCGAAGTTTTAAAACTAAGATGTTTTAATTTTTATAACTATGTGAATTGATGAGGTCTGATGTCAGTCTGATTGTTCCACCTTCTTAGATGACCTAGTTTCCTTCTTCTCCCCAACCATTATCATCTCTTCTCTTACTTTTTCTTACTGTTTGAAATTTGGACAATCTCTGTGTTTTCATGTTGGTCATTTTGTTTACAATTGGTGGACTTTTCATCTAAATCATTGCCCTCTCATCAGCTCTTTGTTATTTTAATCCATTATTTTGTTGTTAATTTTATCTTCTACATTTTTTGTTCTTTCCTAGTGGAAAACATCTTCATTGTCTGTTCGAACATATTATACTGATGCTTTTTCTATCATTATTTTCTCAAGTGCTCTGTGCCCATGGAGCTTCGGTCCATTACTTATTATTTTAGCACCTCAGTTTTATCATCTGAAAATGAAAATTATAATGCCTTTCATTATTGTCATTAGGAACAAATAAAATAATATAGGTAAAGCACTTAACTCAGCCCTGACTATCTAATGCCAAAGCTCACACTATCAGGCTTTATACATAACAAATCTCTGTGCTTTATAAGAAACTTATGGGCAACAGAATTTAAAGTGCCAGTATATGTTATGGGGTGCTTTCCTATTTTCTTGGCATATCGCTGTTTTAGAGATAATGCGCATGATATTTATCCCTCTGAAATCATAAAAAGCAAACAAACAAACAAAAAACAACAACAACGTGTTTTCCCTATTCTGAGATTTTTAGTTCTTCCAAGTGGTTATGAATCCATTGAATCCATTGACTATATTACTTTCCTTACAAGTATCAGCATTAAATGAATTATCAATAAAATGACAGAATGCAAATGTATCTCTTGTTAATGCTAGTTAGTATATATGCTATTTGCAGTCTGTCATATCTTGCTTACTCCAGCTCATCACTCTACAGGTTCTGAAGCAACACCAACAGATTGTTTAAATAGTCGAAATTTCTGTTAATTATCAAAAATGTAAAATATATTTAAATGGTCTTCAGTGATTTTTGTTTCCCAATATATCCATATATTACCTTTATGTTCTTCTTCTTTTTGAAGGATAGCACTGATTGGATATATTATCCTGCATAAAACTCTTTTCAAAAATGATATCAGACATGTGAATTCTGAAAAAGCCAAATGTTATTTGAATTGATGCTGACGGGGAGATGCTTTCTTGGCATTTGTCTTTCTTTAGTTTCAGGGATTGTTCTTTTCCTATTCTAGGAACAAATATTTTGGTGTTTGGGTGAAGAGAGCTGAAGTCTCCTGCTCTGCCTCTGGCTGGGGGCCCGTGGGCAAGTAGCCTCTGGCAGGGGGCCCGTGGGCAAGTAGCTGGGTCTGTCTTCCCTTGTCTATAAAAGGAACGACAGGGCTGCAATGTTTTCTGTTCTGAAATCCTGTGGTTCTATGTTAAAGCCCTTACTTTGTCCAGCAGGCATTGATATAGTATCTTTACATTGGCAGATGTCCAGATTCTACACGGCCGGAAACAGTACGCCCTTGTCTCCTCCCGTGCAAAAAAGACTGTATCGTGACCCCTTTCAGTGAGTGGACGCCTTGCCCAAGGCTGTGCCAATCAGGTAGGTAGATAGTGTTTTCTTAGTGCTTTCTTCCTTAACCACTTGATTGTTTTTCCCACTGCTAAATAAGTGAGAGATTGTGGAAGGTGAGGACACTTCTTTTTTATTTGCTTGTCACCCTGGTTTGTAAAATTTGTAAATGAAGTTGTGGATTTCCAAATCCATCAGAACTTAGCAAGGAACACATTTTCAGTTACTATGTGCCATAATTGCACTGCTGCGCATTGCAGGAGTACTGATCTTCTATTGACTGTGTCGTGGCATTTTATACAACCATTCATGTGGGGTTCCTTATAAAACATCGTCACCATCACAGTTTCTTTGTTGTTCTTTTGTGCTTGGAGCCTGGTGCCAGGCATCGTCATGAGAATATAGAGCATCAAGCGCCATGCTTGTGTCACTAACCCTGCGGAAGAACAAGGGCACATAATTTAAAAAGTATTGGCAATATACAGAAATTGGCAATATAAGATTTTTATTTCTTTACTTTTAATGGTTATCATTGATAGGCCTGGGTGTATTTGGGGGGCTGTGATCTGGGATACTTAATACCTAAGTCCTAATGAACACATAGGATACCTTTGATAAAAAGAACCTCTTTCTTAGAACAGGTCTTTTCCCCTACTCTTATGACAGTGCCCCAAGGAGCGAGTTCATGTGGTGATACAAGTACTCCTAGCCCCAAAGCTCAGTTTCAGTCTAAGATCTGGAGTTACTTCTTCTCCCCTTGTCTCACACCTTGACCTTGGTCCTGTGGATCTTAATCATTGCCGCGGGAAGAAAAGGCGCATCCAAGGAAAGGAGGGATGGAAAGAATGTTCACCTTAGCACCAAGAGTAACTTGAGTTTCATCCACACATCCCCGGCCTTCTCTTAGATAGACATGTCATCTCAAGCAGGGCATGGCTCTCACTGCTGCTGCCTAGCCTCTTGGAAGTGGAGAAAAAGGAAGTAGGCAGCTTTGCGAAGAGAGAACCCATTGCAGAGATTGAGGGCATTAACATCTTTCTTTGAGATATCCTAGCCCTATCGGTCTAGGATCCCTCGAATGTACTTGGACTCACACATCTTCATGGGACATGGCCAACACTGGCAAAGATCTGTCTGCCATTTCAGACCACCTCTCAGTGACCGGCAAAGGGACAGTGACAGCTGTTGAAGATTCTCATCAGCAGTGTCTTATATTGCAATGGTGGGGCACCTGTATAGTTATTTCATCTTCTTCTTCTTCTGTCATTTCATTTCTTAATGATTTTTTGTCACAACATTAATATGGTAGCATCCAGTGAGCTTTACTAATGGATAGAATAAGAAATACATATATTGACTATGAAAGAGCTTGGAAAATACAGGAGAATACTTGTCTGATCTTTCAAGGGGTGAAAATAACAATCTCTTGCAGAAACTCTCCAAAACTTACTTTTCTGAATGAAGATCTGAAGTAAGTGAACTGAATGAACAGGTTTATTCAGAGTAGTCAGGGGAATGTCATTTCCAGATAGAGTGGGACAGAAAAGCTATGAGCTCTATTTGGAACTATTTGAAAGCAGTATCTAGGAGGCTGACTTTTGGAGTTTTAATAGTAACATACCTGAAAAGCATTCAAGCTCTTAAAGATAAATAGTAGGAAAATTTACAAAGATAAAATAATCTGTGATGATGGAATTTCATTGAGTTTCAGCTATTTCTTTTAGTTTCCTCCTCATGAGAGATTAGCATAATTCATTTGTTAAATAATTATAAAAAAGGAAAAGACTGAATTAAAAAGAATACCCTATTGGCAGTCAGATATTGGTGGTATAGCTTTCAAGGCCCCCTGACACTTAGGAGGCATATCAGTCTTGCTAAACCAGTCTGCCCTTGTGGCCAGAGTTGGGTTACTGCTGTTGGGTGTATTCTACATTCAAGAAAATTCTCTCTGCTCCCTGAGAGTCTCCTCCTAGCACTGGCTAAAATGGAGGCATCAGAGGGTGTGTGAAATAATTGCTCTTCTAGCAATTTGAAATTTTACTCCAATTTCCAGAAATTCAATTAGCTATTTAAATGTTGGCATTGAAATGAAAATAGTTCTAAGCCTCTGTGGTCTCTTTTTGCCTCCAATTTTTCAAGCTTAGATAATTCTCTTCACAGCCTGGCAGCCAAGGGATCTGGAGGAGCAAAGATTCAATTTTCAGATCTCTTCCAGCTTTCCACTTCGGTTCTGTTTACCCTCATGTTTAGTTTATACCTTGGCACCAACATATTATTAAATAATGATGGGTTAATTGGGGCGGGCTATGAGAGGGAGGAGATTATTGGAGGAAATGTTACCTCTAAACCTATGGTTCTCAATCTTCATTGCCTCTGAATCATCTGGAAGCATTATTAAAAAAAAGATTTTCAACTCGATGGCTAGAAATTCTGATTCAGTAACTATGGGGTATTTCTTAAAAATCTGAATTGTCAGAAGCTGCTGCGAATTGGTGATGCATTCTCCCCGTTATGATAAAACAGGACCATAGATATACGAGCTTGAACACACACTGTTTGAACTCTGGATTCATGTGTGTTTTACAGCTTCTTGAATGCATCATGTTCTTCCCAGCTCAAATATTGTAGAGTGTGGTGGCTGAGACCATAGATGCTGGAGCCGGATGGCTGGAATTGAGTTCCAGGGTTTTCTCTGTGACAGTGGACACATTACTTAATCTCTCTGTGCTTCAATTTCCTCATAACCCTGTTGTAAAACAGGGTTAATTATCCCATGTATATATAAAGAAAGCACTTATAGCAATGCCTTGCATGGATTAGGTACTGGACAAGTGTTTCTCTAGTCGTTCCAAGCCTGTGCACCTGCTGTGTGAAGCTGGCACTGTGTTTAGCTGCCCCTCCTTCCTGGGCCCTCAATTTGTGCTTCTGCAGGGACTTGTTGTAGCAGCCTTTCCCCAGGAACACTGCTTTCATCTCCCAAGTTGCATTAGAGCCTCCCCTACCCCCCTGATTAACTAGATCATCCCACAGCGTCCGGCCTGGATCCTCTATGACACGCTCATACTTATCGTCCTTGTTAGCATTGCCCTTGATGGATTGTGAATCCATGAATGTGGGGACCATATCTGTTGTCTTCACCACTGGATCCTCTAAACCCAGCACAGTATGGGGCATAGTTGTCACTCTGTAAATATTTTTTGAATGAACAGATGCCCTGTAAAGAGAAAGAAAGGTGTGGCTTTGATTCTCTGTCCTTGACAGTGTCCTTCAAAAGATACTTTGGAAAATAGTGTACTAAAGCAGTGCTTCTCAAATTAAAATGCTTATTACGTCCCTGGGGGTCTTATTAAAATACAGGTTTGGTTCTAAGTCAGTGGACCTGGACAGGGCCTGGAATTGTACCTTTGGACCAACCCCTAGGTGACACTTGTATGTTGGTTAGAAACCTCTAGGTGGGGGTGGGGTTCACTAGAAATGTTTGAGCGAAGGAATGACATGGTCAACATTATAAAGTGAGAATCATGGACTGAGACCAGACCAGCAGGTGGGGACAGAGTGGGGTGTGGGGTAGAGAGAAGTGGTTTCACCTAAACTGAGAGATCAGGAACGGATGGGCCTGAGCACGTGGCCACCTCAACTAATGAGGATGGAAGAACTCTTTTTTAATGCAGATTCTTTTTTAAAAAATATTGTTAGTTTTAGGTGTACAAAACAACATAATGACTAGACATTTACATACCTCACTGTGATAACTCCAACAAGTCTATCACCCATCTGAAACCGTACACAGCTATTACAATATCATTGACTGTATGCCCTATTCTGTACTTTACATCCCATAACGATATCTCTCTATATATCTTTCTTTATATCTATCTATCAATCTATCTATCAATCTATCAATCTATCTATCTATCTATCTATCTATCTATCTATCTATCTATCTATCTATTAGTTTGATAAAAAGGAATTGAAGCCTGGTACTCCCAAACTTGTGACATGGGCTCTGCATATTCTAGACCTATCACACATTGCTTTTATGTGTGTGCTTTTAAGTGTGCCATCTCACTGACTGGTAGGACAGTTTGATAATGAAGGAACAGCTGTTCCATTAGTCCTGCTCTATAAATGAGGCACCAGGATCTTCACAGGAAGCAGTCATCTGGTCCAGTAGGAGCAAGGACCAGGTCAAGATACCAGTTTAAATTAAACTTTCTACGTTGCCTTGCTGGGTAAGTTGTAGGGGAAAAAAAAAAAAAAAAGCTAGACAAATTCAAACTCTTATCACTAACAGACTTGGCTTCATATCATTGCTTCTTCCTATCAAATTAATAATAGCTATAATACGTTCATGTCCATTATCCTATTTAATTCTTACCTCAATCCTATATGGAAAGAACTATTACAACCCCATCTTATGTATGAGGAAATAGAGGCTTAGGTATAGGGCCCAAGATTGCAAAACTAATAAATGGCGAAACCACTTAGAATCCAAGGCTCTTGACCACTCATTCAGCCATAAATGTCTGCCAAAAAATCACTGCGTTCCAGGCACTGTTCTAGGTACTGTGTGTATATGCATAGAGTGTAGACTGAAGCACACACCCTTGCATTGTGGAGAGTACAGTCTAGGGGAGGAAGATAGAGGCATCAAACACATAATTACCTAAAAAAATTACGCAGTTACAAAATGTGGTGTGTGCCATGCAGAAATTCAGGGTGCTATGAGGGAAGTCAGTAAGGAAAATCAGAAAAGCCCTCTTTTGAGAATATCTTTCTCTCCATCTCTATGGTTTGCCCATTTTAGCAAATCAAATCGCCTCCTCCTGTACAGGATTTGTCCTGACCCTCCTGCTGGAGAAAAATCACTCCTCACTCTTGAGTCCCATAACCTTCTATGAATGCGTTGCATTTTAGCTATTGATGAGTATGTTTTGTGTCCCTCTGACAGAATGTGAAATCATTGAAGTCTGGAGTCTTTTCAGTTTTCATTCCCCAAATTCCTTGGTAATAAACTTAATACAGAATAGAATTCAGTAAATTCATGTTGAGTAAATGGATGCCAGTTAAAACCTACATACTTAAGCAAACCTAACAAAAGGCAAAAAGGAACATTGATCTGCCTTTACAACTAAATTTCTTTCATAAATGATTCACGTGGCTTACTGCAGGAACACACATGATGATGCTGGCATTAAAATATGTGGGACTTACAATCAGATTTGTCTCTGGTTTCCTGGAAAATGTGGGTAAAAGGGAAACCCATTCCATCCCTTTTATTTATCTATTTACTCATTCTTTTTTAATGAAATTTTATGAGTATCTCAGGGGAAACAAAAGCTATTCAATTGCTAATTCCTAAAAGGCATTTCCAACTGGAACTTCACATTTCAATAGAGGTTACCAATCTGAGGCATATATTTATAGGAAATGCAAAAAGCGTTTCATTGTTTGTTTTAATAAAACCCAAAGGTATAATGTTGAAATGCACAATTATGGTCACATACAGTCTTTCAGTAGCCTACATTGACTCAAGGGTAAAATTTAGAATAATTTGAACAGGTTTCTGCAAGTGTGGTCCATGGACTTCTAGCTCAGAATTACCTGGGATATTCACTAAAACCCTAAGAGATTCTGATTTTGAATTTTGGACGGGGCCTCAAAATCTGCATTTTTAAACAAATTGCCAAGAAATCCTAAGACACATTAAAGTTTGAGAACCACTGAAATATGGAGACATTTAATTGACCCTTAAGTCAATGGATTCTTTAAGAAACTTGTAACCTGCATCTACCCGATTGTTCTAATTGAGTCTATTTTGGTTTTCAAGGATCAAAGTCCTTTCAGCTACATTAGGTAAAAAGGGACTCGTTGAAAAGTTAAAACAGAAAATCTTACAGATGTTCCAAAATAAGAAAAAGAAATTCACATGGGCATTATGGGAACTAGAAATGCGAACAGGAACCCAGGCTCCTCTCTGCAGTTCTCGGAGCCAGTGCGACTCCTCCTCCCACCCGCCTTTGCTTCTCTGTGCACACCTGGTGCCCTGCTCCATCGTAAGGAGCTTCCGCTGAATCCCTGCACTCTCATAACTAGCAGATACAGAGCCCCAGAACCGCTGTCCCAGTCTCTACCCTACGCATTTTTTCAACTCAAACACCCAACACTGACAGAAACTTCCCTTCGGGCTCTTCATTCAACTTACTGAGTAAGAGTGTCTGATGGCTCAGTTGGTGCCAGGTCCTGCAATCACCATAGCCTGCCCTTTAATCACCATCAGCACCTTAAGGTCAGGACCCGTCTGGAAGGGGAAGGGGAGTGTGCAGAAAGGCAGCTGGAACTGAGTATGGGAACTCTCCCTTAGACCAGGAAAATGGTCTTTCACCACTGAGACTGACCTCTCCAGGACACTGAAGCTCAGCTCTGTGGCAGAGAATTCAGACCATGACTCATTTCTTTCTTCTCTTACATTTCCACCAGTTCCTCTGAGCGCTGACATTTAGGCAGAGAAGTGCCCAAACCTACCTGCTTCTTTTCAGTGTGAAATGAAAGACCCTTTAGAGCTTCAGCTTAGGAAGAGAGCTGGTGTAAATAAGTGAGAAATATAGAAAGGAAAATGAAGCTCCAGGGAATATAAATGCAGTAGAATAACACCTTCCTATAGAACAGAAACTGGGAGGAGAAAGGACTCACCTTAAGTGTGATCTGGCGTTTTACTTCAACCAAACCAAATATGCAGTCTGTGTGTACTTGAATTCTTATTCAAATGCCTAGGCTATCATTCCTATAAATACTCTACCAAAAACAGTGTTGTCTTGGTTGTGTTATAAAATAAACTAACATATCAAACAAAATCAAATAAACAAAAAGCAAAAATATAAACAAATGTAGATTTAAGGCATGCAGTGTTGTCCTTTACCCCAGAAAGCCACTGTTATGTCTTCTTAGTTTGCATCTATAATAGATTCTTTAAAGCGCTATTAATCTCCTTTATCCAACAGTCAAGCTACATTACCATAAATAAATCCTGTGACTCACATGGATATTTATAATGATTTATTCTTAGTCTTAGTAGCAAAAATCTGTGTTTCTTTGGAAGTGAATCCTCTTTCAAAATGTTTTTACTTCTGGCTGGTTTCTTTCTCATATCTCTAGAATTCTCTGCAGACAATATAATGCAACACAATCAGATCCTTATTTGCCTATGGAGGTAATGAGTTGTCTTTCAGGAACCAAGGTACCCATTCTAATTAGGGGTTTATTTTTAGACTTTCAGTGTACTTCCCATAACAAACTAGAATAAATTAGTTTTGATTTATCAGGGTGTTACTTTAAGTTTATTAAATAATTTTCTACAATTAAAAAGAATACCTTGTTTTTAACTTCCTTGATTTTGGTTGCATTTTAATGTGATTCTAAATTAGATGTGATTTCAGGAGGTTTTTGACTTACTGGATTAGTTAACATGATGGTAGATTTATAAACTATTTAATTGGTATTAAATAGTTTATTTAGTACAAAGCCAAGAATTAGAGGTAGAGTTAAATGTTGGCATCTTTATATGTCAATTTAAAAGAACATCAAATAATTCATGTATGGTGAAAAAAATCAAGATAGTAAATTCATACTCAAAATGAAGTAGATTGCTCAGGTCTAAACCTAGACAAGCAACTTTTAGGTGTTTCTTTCTTTTTTTTTTTTTAAAGTATTAATTCTGTAATTTTTTTTTTAATTTATTGGGGTGACAATTAGTAAAATTACATAGATTTCAGGTGTGTAATTCTGTATCACATCATCTATAAATTACATTGTGTGTTCACCACCCAGAGTCAGTTCCCCTTCCATCACCATATATTTGATCCCCCTTACCCTCATCTCCCACCCCCCAACCCCCTTACCCTCTGGTAACCACTAAATTACGTTCCCCTGATTAATTTTCAAACCCCGTGGCCATCCTGTGGTCACCGACTGCCCTCTAGGTGTTTCTTAATAGAAAAATTATCACTGGATATTCTGCAAATCTCTTGAAGTTCCTTCAAAATTAAGTCACTACATGGAGATGAATCAGAATAACTACTGAATGACAGGTTTTCAGTGATATGGAAGAAAACATCCCAAATTAAGTATGCTAGATTCTCTGTCATTTGCAGTCTTTCCTAGTTATATTTAATTTTCTCTGCTACCTAAAATATGCTTACCATAACTTCATTTAGAAGCCTTGCAGATGATAACCAAAGTTGGAATGTAGACGGCATGAATGCAATGACAGTTCTTTTGGAAGTATGTTCATTTCTAACTTGAGCCAGCAACATTCTCTCCCATTGCTGAATGGCCACAACACTTTTTGAACTGAGATTTGATTATATTTAGTTTAGCACTTAACTGTATTCTGCCTTGAACTTTTCTCTAATTTGTTCCTGTGTAGTAGAAAGAACCTGACCTTTGGAATCTAACTTACGATGGACTCCTGGTGTGGCCACTTCTTAGTTGTGTGCTGTGAAACTTAGTTAACCTCCTTGAGAGTGTATATACTCATCTTTAACATAGATATAACATGTAACATTCATGAGACAACTTACTTCTAGGGTTTTCTTATCTTGCATGAAGACAAGCTCAGCAATAGGAACTCAATATGTGATAAGTTCCTCCTTGTTTGTTTCATATTTTGTCTCCCCTGAGTAAGTTGTAGGATCCATGAGTACTCAAGCTCAAGCCATAAAAGTTATTTTAATAAACAAAAAAAGCACTTAAAGTAAGGATGTGTGTGGTGTGTGTGTGTAGGCAGGGAAGGAGGGACGGAGGGAGAAAAGGAGGGACGGATTTTCATCTAGCAGAACAGTGGTAGGAGTTTCTTAACTACATATTGTATTACATTGCATAGAATATGAAATGACTTACATATAACCAACAAGCTCATGCAAGGTCTAGGACATTAAGGAAGTCTATGTCCACCTACCTTTGCCTCAACCCAAATTCAGAAATAATTGAAAGTTAGTTAAAGCAGAGGGAGATCAAAATATCAGCTGATTCTCAACCCCAGAATTAGACAGTATTAACCACCTGGTCACAGCCCATGTTGGATACCTAAAAGCTTTCATGAGTATGGCTGAGAAAAGATTAAATGTACATCCTCTGAGCAGATGTATCCTCTGAGCAGAAAGAGAATGAGAGAGAAAGAGGAGCTACATGTTCATTTCAATCTCCCAAAGTCATGATTTAGATGCCACTATTCTTTCCAAAGGAGATACAAGCGAGGGAGGTGGAGAGAGTCCAGGGACAATGAGGATCACCTTTCACAGGAAGGTACCATCAGCAGGGTTCCTTCTCTCACAGTCTGCTGCCTTGCAAATTTGTGAACTCACCTCGTACCTTCCACTTCTTCCTTTACCTTCCGCTAACTGTGTTGGCCTCCTTTCTGACAAGCTTGTTCTATCTTGTTCAGACTTCCCCCTTAAATACTCTTCTCCCTAAAATATACTTCTCCCAGCTTTTGGCATAGGGGCCTTTTGATGAACACTTCGTTTTCAGTTCAAGTGTCATGACTCAGTCTTTCTCTAACAACCTTATTAGGAATCCCCCATTCTCCCCACTCTCTTTCTCGCTCATTACCCCATGTTATGTTCCTCATAGCACTCACCATTCTCTGAGTCAGCTCTATATGCTGTTCACTGCTTAAACCATTGAATCGTGGCCGCCACAAAGTAAGTGCCTACATGTTTGTTGAATGAATGATAATGGATGAGCATATCATTAGTTCAGTACATCCCTTATTTAGGGCTTATTAAAACAACACTAAATTTTGTATTGACTGCTAATCACATATAGATGAATATGACAAAGTTACTTCAATCATAGGACTTTTTCACAGAAGAGTCAAGTATGTAGACATATATTTTTTTAATTTTTAATTTTTTTTTGTTGTTTGTATTGGTTTTTTTGTGTGTTTTTTTTTTTTTTTTTTTTTTGCTATAACACGAATGAGCACAGGGTATTGTACAGCCACAGAGGAGGGATCTGGATCTAGCAAAATTGTCAGAGTTGGCGAGGTTTGGTCCATCAGGAGTTTCCAGGTAAACATGGGGTAGAAGTATTTTACAGGTAGTATAAGGCATGTGTGTGCAGAGATTTCACAGTATGAGAGTACATTTAAATTACATGAATTACAGGCAGCTTGTGACTCTTGGGATGCATAATGCATATGGGGGAGTGACAAGAAATAGAGTTCGAGAAATATGCAGCAGCTAGCTCATGAAGAGACTTATGCTATTCTAAGAAGTTTGGACATTATCTGGAATTCTGATAGACAATTTAAATTTTAAGCATGAGTGTGATAAAACCAGATAGATTCTATTAGACAAGATAGTACAGGAAATAATGAGGTTAGACAGCATTAGAAACCAGTGGGAAAATTCTGATGCCATTCAATTATCTGGGCAAGTAATGAGGAGAATCTGTTTCCTTGAATAAAAAAAAAAAGTGAATCGTAGACAAGTATATACATTATTATAACTCAACATTGTTTAATAGCATGTCTTCATGACCTGGTGTATACTCGGTTCTTCACTCACCGCATGGAGCTCTTGTAACTGGATGATTACGTAAGCCCTCTCTCCTGCTCCAGGGACTTAAGTACTAAGAGAGAAACAAAATTAGTAAACAACTGTCAGAACTCCAGGATTGAGCAAATCCTTCCTTCTCACCTCTCTGAATATGTGATTCCAAGGAGAAAAAAATGAATCCAAAGACCAAGAGGCTTTCATTCATTTCCCACATGTCCATCTGTTCTTATCAGGACCAGCAATATAAGTTGCAAAGCCCAATGCAAAAGGAAAACATGGGGTGCCTTAATAAATAAAAAAAAATATTAAGTTTTTCAAGATGGCTGCAGCAGAGCATTAAAACCAAGAGTCCTGTTGAACCTGGGGCCCTGTATGCCCACATGGAGCATATGCCCATGACGATGTCCGAGGTTCTTATTGACTTTTTCTAGGGATCAGGACCCTCACTGACTTTCAATTTTGATTCCTGGAAACAGTTGCCATATCCACTGACTAACACATTAACCCTGATTGGGGGATTGTAATTCTTTGCGCACTGGGCTGAGAACATTCAAGGAGCAGAGGGATTAGGAACAGGGTGAGGTAGGATGATGGGCTGCAGAGTAAGAACACATATTCTGGACCCAGACTGCTTGAGTTCCAAGTCCTCTCTACCACTACTGGCACCTACCTTGGACAAGGTACAAAACCTTTCTGTGCCTCCATTGTCTGGCCTGCAAAGTGGGAGTGACAAGAGTTAACTGTGTTTTAGGAGTTAACTGTTAGGATTAGTCCAGATAAGTACGTTGATTCCTGTAAAGCACTTGGCCAGTGAATGAAACATCATAAGTGCTTGGATCATTTTTCTTATTGTTTTGAAGATGATATTCTGAAGTAAACCTTCCTTGGTTCCATGTAGTAAAAAAACTATTACCATTCAGGATGAGATTTGTCATTAGATGAACAAAAACACTTAATTTTAATGTAATTGAATTTATCAAGTTTATTTTATTTGTATTTATTTTTTATTAAATTTATTGGAGTGACATTAGTCAATAACGTTATATAGGTTTCAGGTATATACTTTCATAATACATCATCTACATATTGCATTGTATGATCACCACTCAAAGTCAAATGTCCCTCCATCACTATATATTTGACCTCGTTTACCTCCCCACCGACCCCCTTACCCTCTAGTAACCACTAAACTGTTATCTGTTTCTATGAGTTTTTGTTTGTTTGTCTTGTTTGTTTGTTGCTTTCAGGTTTACATCCCACATATGAGTGAAGTCATATGGTTCTCCACTTTTTCTGTCTAACTTTCTTTGCTTAGCAAGATAATCTCAAAATCAATCCACGTTGTTGCAAATGGCAGTAATTCATCTTTTCTTACGGCCTAGTCATATTCCATTGTGTATATGTACCACATGTTCTTTATGCAATCATCTATCAAAGGGCACTTTGGTTGTTTCCATGTCTTGGCCATTGTGAATAATGCTGCAATGAACACAGGGGTGCCTATATCTTTATGGATAAATGTTTTCAGATTTTTTGGGTAGATACCCAGGAGAGGGATTGCTAGGTCACATGGTAATTCTACTCTTAATTTTTTAAGGAACCTCCATTCTGTTTTCCATAGTGTCTGTACCAACTTACATTTCTACCAGCACTGTATGAGGGTTCCTTTTCCTCACATCCTCTCCAACACTTGTTATTACTTATCTTGTGGATAATAGCCATTCTAACAGGTGTGAGGTTATATCTCATTTTGGTTTTGATTGGCATTTCCCTAATAGCTAGTGAGGTTGAGCATTTTTGTTTTTATGTATCTGCTGGCCATTTGTATGTCTTCTTGGAGGAAATATCTGTTCAAGTCCTCTGCCCATTTTTAAATTGGATTGTTTATTTTGTTGTTGTTGTGGTTGCTGTTGTTGAGTTGTATGAGTTCATTATATATTTTGGAGATTAGCCCCTTATCGGAGGTGGTGTTTGCAAATATTTTTTTCCTATTTGGTTGGTTGCCTCTTTGCTTTGTTGATAGTTTTTTTTGTTGTTGTTGTTTGTTTGTTTGTTTTTCTGTGAAGAAGCTTTTTAGTTTGATATAGTCCCATTCCTTTTTTTTTTTTTTTTCCTTTTACTTCTCTTACCTTTGAGGTGAAATTCATAAAATCTTCTCCGAACTCAAGGTCTGTAAGTTTCATACCTATGCTTTCTTCTATGCAATTTATTGTTTCAGGTCTTATGTTTAGGTGTTTAATCCATTTTGAGTTAATTTATCATATGGTGACAGATAGCAGTCTAGCTTCTTCTTCCTATTTTTTTTTTTTTTTTTGGTACAGGGCTTTCCAGCACCATTTATTGAAGAGTCTTTCTTTTCTCCACTGCATGTTTTTGGCTCCTTTGTTGAAATTATCTGCCCATATATATGTGGATTTATTTTTGTCTTTTAAATTCTATTCCATTGCTCTGTGTGTCTATTTTTCTGTAATATTATGCTGTTTTGATTATTGTCATTTTGTAGTATAATTTGAAGTCAGGGAGTGTGTGCTTCCAGCCTTGTTCTTTTTTCTCAGGTTTGCTTTGGCTATTTGGGGTCTTTTGTGATTCCATACAAATGTGATTTTTTTTTTTGTTCTATTTCTTTAAAAAATACCATTAGAATTTTGATAGGGATTACATTAAATCTGTATATTGCTTTGGGTTAATATAGACATTTCAACTATGTTGATTCTTTAACTCTATAAACACGGAATATCTTTCCATTTCTTTATGTCTTCTTCAATTTCTTATAATAATATCTTATAGTTTTAGTGTATACATCCCTCACATCTTTTGTTAAGTTTATTCTTAGGTATTTTATTATTTTTGTTGCAATTGTGAAAGGAATATTTTTTTTCACTTCTTTTTCTGAAATTTCATTGTTAGTGTACAGAAATGCAATTAATTTTTGTACATTGATTTTGTATCCTGCAACTTTAGTGCATTTGTTAATTATTCCTAATAGTTTTTTGGTGGAGTCTTTAAGGTTTTCTACATAAAGTATCTCGTCATCTGCAAAAAGTGACAATTTATATTTTTTTTATACCTGATTCGCATGCCTTTTATTTCTTTCTCTTGTCTGATTACTCGGGCTAGGACTTCCAGTACTATGTTGAATAACAGTGGTGAAAGAGGGCATTCCTGTCTTGTTCCTGATTTTAGAAGAAAAGCTTTCAGTTTTTTACCATTAAGTATGATATTAGCTAAGGGTTTGTCAAATATGGCCTATATTCTGTTGAGTTACTTTGCTACTATACCCATTTTATTAAGTGTTTTTATCATAAAAGAGATGTTGTATCTTGTCAAATGCTTTTTCGGAATCTATTGATATTATCATAAGATTTTTAACCTCTATTTTGTTTATGTGCTATATCACATTGACTGATTTACATATATTGAACCATCCTTGTGTCCCTGGAATGAACCTGACTTGATTGTGAATATAATTTTTTTAATGTATTGTTGTATTTGATTTCCTAGTATTTTGTTTAGGATTTTTGCATCTGAATTCATCAGAGATATTGGCCTGTACTTTTTTTGTGTTATCCTTACCATGTTTTGGTGACAGTTGGCATTATAAAATGAGTTAGGAAGTATTGCTTCTTCTTAACTTTTTTGGAAGGGTTTGAGGAGGACAGATATTAAGTCATCTTTGAATATTTGGTAGAATTCACTAGTGACGTCATCTGGTCCTGGACTTTTGGTTGTGGTGAGGTTTTGGATGATTGTTTCAATTTCCTTACTATCGATGCATCTATTTAGATTTTCCAGTTCTTGGTGATTCAGTCTAGGAAGGTTGTATATTTCTAAGAACGTGTCTATTGCTTCTAGGTTATTGAATTTGGTGGCATATAGTCTTTTATAGCATTCTTGTATGATCCTTTGTATTTCTGTGGTGTCTGTCATAACTTCTCTTTCATTTCTTATTTTGTTTATTTGTGGTTTTCCTCTTTTTACCTTAGTGAGTCTAACCAGGTGGTTGTCAATTTTGTTAATCTTTTCTAAGAACAAGGTTTTGTTGCATTATTTTTTTTTCTGTTGTCTTTTTGTTCTCTAATTTATTTAATTCTGCTGTAATTTTTATTATTTCCTTCCTTATGCTGATTGTGGGTTTCATTTGTTCTTTGTTTTTCTAGTTCTTTAAGATGTTAGGTTTATTTGGATTTTTTCTTGTTTTTTAAGATAGATCTGTAATGGTATAAATTTTCCTCTTAATACTCCTTTTACATCAACCTAATAATTTAGATATGATGTATTTCATTTTCATTTGTTTCTATGTATCTCTTGATCTCTCCTTTTTTTTTTCTTTGATCCTGTCGTTCTTTAGTAGCATGTTGTTTAATCTCCATGTGTTTGTGGTTTTTCCCACTTTCTTTTTGCAGTTGTTTCTCAAATTTCAAAGCATTGTGGTTGGAAAATATGCTTGGTATAATTTAAGTCTCATTCAATTTGCTGAGGCTAGTTTTGTATCCCAACATATTGTCTATCCTAGAGAATGTTCCGTGTGCACTAGAAAATAATGTATATCCTGTTGTTCTAGGATGAAAGGCTCTGTAAATGTCAATTATGTCCATTTGGTCTATTGTGTCATTTAAAGCTGATATTTCCTTATTGATTTTCTGTTTGGATGATCTTTCTATGAATGTGAATGAGATATTTAGGTCTCCTACAATAATTGTGTTTTTGTTGGTTTCTCTCTTTAGCATCGTTAGTAGTTGCTTTATATATTTTGGTGCTCTCTGATTGGGAGCATATATGTTGATAAGTATTATGCCTTCTTCTTGTATTGTCTGTCACCTTTATCATTATAAAATATCCATCTTTGTCTCTTGTTACCTATTTTAATCATGAAATCTGTTTCATCAGTTATAAGTATGACTATGCCCACTTCTCTCTGGATACCATTTGCTTGGAGTATCATTTTCCACCCTTTCACTTTGAGTCTGTATTTTTCCTTGCAGCATATGGTTGGGTTTTGTTTTACGATCCAATCTGCTACTGTGTGACTTTTTATTGGTGAGTTCTGTCCATTTACATTTAGGGTGGTTAATGATATATGATTTTCTTTAGCCATACTGTCTTTTGTTTTCTGGTCACTCGATGAACATGAATAATTTGCATCATTAATAACAGAAAATGGGAGGGATTGAAGGTCTGAATTTGCAAAGAGGAATGGAGATAAGATGCATGCTGAAGAAAATGGACTATTGTATATGTGAAGATTTCTTTTACATAAATTTAATGGTAACCACTCCCAAAAAAATCCAGAACTGGGGCACATAACATAAAAAGAAGGGGAAACAGATAAAAAAAAAAATCATAGAATACCACTAAAGCAAAATAACAGACAGAATCACAAAGGCAAATAAACTATCATTTAGTTTTTGGTTTTCATTTTTGCCTTTTCAGATATTTTTTCCTATTTCAAAGACATATAAATATTACCCTGTCTCTTCAGAAAATTTTGCATATGTCTTTAATAATTAATTTTTATGTGTTATATCAGAATCCAATTTCTTTTTCCATGTGGAAACATTGACCTCCTTTTCTGTCTTTCCTCTGCACTCTAATGTATCCAGTGATCCAGGCACTCTTGTCTCCCTTGTTCTTTCTGGAATTTGACTCTGGGCCTTTGCACAAAGTATTCACTCTGCCTAAATTTCTCTTCCCCTAGATATTATATATTAGATTGGTACAAAGGTAATTGTTTCAGACTGTAAATTTTAAATCATTATAACTAGGCTCAAACACATTTTTATTAATCAAAATAGGAAGCTTTACAATCAACACATTTTTGCCAACAAGAAATAAGTTTATTCCTGTAGTGTAAAAATCTGTGCTTTGGGATTCGACAAACTCTTGGAAAGCATTTTCTACATCCTGCTGATTGTGGAAGCGTTTTCCCTGCAAAAAGTTGTCAAGATGCTTGAAAAAGTGGTAATCAGTTGGCAAGAAGTTAGGTGAATATGGCAGAAGAGGCAAAACTTTGTAGACTAATTCGTTTAACTTTTGAAGCACTAGTTGTGTGACGTGCAATAGGGCATTGTCATGGAGAAGAATTGGGTCCTTTCTGTTGACCAATGCTAGCTGCAGATGTTGCAGTTTTCAGTGCATCTCATTGATTTGCTGAGCATACTTCTCAAATGTAATGGTTTTGCTGGGATTCAGAAAGCTGTAGTGGATCAGACTGGCAGCAGACCACCAAACAGTGACCATGACCAAGTTTGGCTTTGGGAAGTGCTTTGGAGCTTCTTCTGGGTCCAACCACTGAGCTGGTCATCACCGGTTGTCATACAAAATCCACTTTTCACCACATGTCACAATCCGATTGGGAAATGGTTTGTTTTTATTGCGTAGAATAAGAGAAGATGACACTTCAAAACGACCAATTTTTTGATTTGCAGTCAGCTCATGAGGCACACACTTATCAAGCTTTTTCACCTTTCCAATTTGCTTCAAATGCCAAATGACTGTAGAATGGTCAATGTTGAGTTCTTTGGCAACTTCTCGATAGTTATAAGAGGATCAGCTTCGATGATTGCTCTCAATTTGTCGTTGTCAGCTTCTGATGGATGGCCTCTACACTCCTCATTTCAAGACTCTCATCTCCTTTGCAAAACTTCTTGAACCACCACTGCACTGTACGTGCATTAGCAGTTCCTGGGCCACATGTGTTGTTGATGTTGTGAGTTGTCTTTACAGCTTTACAACCCATTTTGAACTCAAATAAGAAAATTGCTCAAATTTGCTTTTTGTCTAACATCATTTCCATAGTCTAAAATAAATGTAAAATAAACAGCAAGTAATAAGGCATTACCAAAAAAACATAAAGCGAGAAATACACGTTAAAATGATGTATACCATAACCACATATATTTTAAAATGTATTCCAATATCAAAAGACAAATTTCAACAATGCAAAAACCTCAGTTACTTTTGCACTATCCTTCCCCGCAACCTCTTTCATGTTTTTGCTCAAATATGCCCTGCTCATTGAGACTTTTGAAGTTTAAAATAACCGTTCCCCATCCCCCACCAAACACACACACACACACACACACACACACACAAAACACACACACACACCCTTGTATTCCTGTCTACATTTTTTTTGTTCTTTTTTTTTTTGCACAGCATTTAAATTTCTAATGAAACACTTGACATTTGTTTTTCAATTGTCTTTATCCCTCTACTAGAATGTAAAATCCATGAGGATAGGAATAATGGTTTTTCTATCATTGTGCTTTGTTCTCAATTTCTAGAACAGTGTCTCCTGTTTAGAGAATTTCATTATTCTTTTACCAGAACAATCCAGAACACCTTATAGACAGTTATGTCTTGGGCTTTTTTCTTCCACATAGAGTGGTGGAAATTTTAGCTTCACATATATTAATTAACAGAGGCATTTGGTTAGGAAATCTCTGGGTGACATTTTTCTTCCTTCTTTTTTTTTTTTTCCTGATCCTTTTAGGATGAAAACCAAGACACCCAAGCGCTCCCACTCTTTCTCTCTGTCAGAGTAGGATTTTTCATAATCCACATACCAAAGGATTCAGAGGGTGTGTGTGTGTGTGTGTGTGTGTGTGTGTGTGTGTGTGTGTGTGTGGTGTCACAAACCAAATCTTGCCCAATACTCTGGTCCAGGCTTTTCTCTTATTTCCTAATTTACCACATCTGTTAAAAGCCAGGTCTCCCCATCAGCAATGGAGAGATTTTCCCAAAAGCCAGTATTCCAAAAATTTCTCTGAACTTCCTAATTTTTTCCCATGAATTTAAAAAATATTTTAAAAACATTTCAAAGATAATTGCAAAGAACACAAAATGAAAAGGAATTGGAACCTATAGGACATATCAACCAAGTATAACCTAATGACAGTTGGATATTTGTAAATATTTTAGGATAATTGGTCTTACTATTTCAAGTTATGACAGTGTTCCTAAGATTATGTTTTTTACAAAAGCCCTTATCATTTATAAATCTATTCTGAAGTATTTACAGATGAAATGATATGATATCTGAATGTTCTTTGAAATATTTGGGTGTGTGTGAATGGGAAATAGTATAGAGGAAACAAGATTGGCCATATAATTATTGCCGCTGATGGATGGATACATTGGGATTATTTGATATGTTAGAAAATTTCAAAATTAAAAAGATAAACATTTTAAATTGAATGAAAAAGCTAACTTCTCCAGCATTTTAGTTTCTCTGTGATAGCAGTTTCTCCAATGATAACTCTGCCTTATTGGGAGAAACAAATGTCTCCAACTTTCCATTCAAGAAAAAAACAAATACTGGGGGTTCCAAAAAAATGTATACACATTTTAAGAGATTTTATCTATGGTCAAGCAGTAGTTCGCTGTAATCAAAAGTGTCTGGATGCTGATGGTAAGTACTTTGAGCACCTCTTGTAATTGCAGAAGTCAAACGTGACTTGTATTCTTCTTTTCTTATTGGTATATATTGAATATTACAATTTTAATAGTTTTTCTGTCTTACAATGTGTATTCATTTTCTTTTTGGCACGCTCTGTATATTTTGTAGAAGGCTATATATTCATCTAATCATGACTTTCACTCATATGACCTTTTAATTTATTCAACAATCATTTATTGTTGTCTACTAGGTTTTATGCACTATAATAAGATCTAGAAATGCTTACTGTTTGGAGGCAGAGAGAGACAAGAAGACAACAGAATGCAATGTAGATCTTTGTAGAGACACTGAAGCATGAGAAGAGAGCTGTTTGGCTAAGGGTGGGGTGGGAGAGGCTTCTTGGAAGATATGGCCCTCTGTTTCATCTCAAAGTAAGCATAGGCGTTATCAGGATGAAGAGGGAGAAAAAATATGCTTAACTCATACCCCACACTAACATGTCAACCAACTAATAATTTTACATACTTACCAGATACCAAACCTTGAACTAACTACTTTAAAAAAATGTATACATGACTTGTATTCATCTTTTGTTATTGGTATATATTGACTATTATAATTTTAATATAGTTTTTTCCTTTCTTAAAATGTGTATTCATTTTGTTTGGCACCCTCTGTGTGTGTGTGTGTGTGTGTGTGTGTGTGTGTGTGTGTGTGTGTTTTATTCTTCAAAGGCCCAAAATCATTATTGTAATTACTTCCCTTCGAGGCACTAGAAGATAAGTAATCTTTCCATCATAGACCTGGGATTCCAGAATCACTGATTCTAAGAAGATATGTTATTACATGAACACTAAACCATAAAAGGAATTTCAAAAGCCAGTGACTTATGTTGATGCTGCAAAATAATGAAGACAGCAGAACAAGGAATAACATGTGCCTCTTGCAGAAAAGGGATAATTAAGAGTCTCTGTCTACATTGTGCTAAAATTTATAGTTAAAAATTAAAAGCTTTACAGAGGTTTTTTTTTTTTCCTTTTAGCTTATTTTTTACTACCATCCCTCAAACAAAAACAGTATTACTAATCACAGTATTACTAATGTCTGAGTGATTCCTTACACTTATATGCAAGTAAACCAGTTTTTACGTGTAGATGTATTTTGGAAGGGATATTGCAACAAGTTGTAGAAACCAGGATTTATGTGGTTGAACCATAGTGAGAAATGGTGCGTTTAGAACACAGCTATCTCTGTACAGCAAATATTCAGGCGCTATCCTATAAGAAAAATGGAGGATCTGAAGTTCCTAGCTGTGCATTCCTGAGTTGTGTCCTCACTGTGCTATGTCACATAACCTTGACCTGGAAACCCTTCTGTCCTCCAGCTGTCAGCACAATGCTAGGTATGAATAAGCATCCTTTTATGCCTATGAGGATATAACGCATTAATAGGTTATGGCAACATGGGTTATTTAAAAGAATTTTTCTAATATATAGTTCAGTAGATATCCATGCTCAGTAATGATGATAACGTCTTGAGCTTGTATCCTAGATAACATCTGTGCCTTCCAAAGCCTGTTTACATACAGTGCAATATGGTGTTGTAGTGTATTCCAGTCTCAAGTCTGAAGGAGTGCAACACATTATGGAGCCTCGTAGCACGCAGCCACGGGACATTTCATCTGCAAAAATGAAAAGGGGTCAGCCTGGGGAGGGGAAATGAATGCCTGTCATTTCACACATATTGGCGCGAAGAAAAGACAAGTGCTATTTGTCATTATAAATTGTGTTGTTAACCTTCCTCATTTATACTATATTCCCAGTTATACCCATTAGGTTGTGCTTAGCTAGAGGGCAGTTTGCATTTTTTAAATGTGTTGAGAGCAGTAATGATTTAGCTAGTGCTCATTTGTTTTCTATTGCTTGGTTAAGCATGCCATGTCGTCTTTTTCCTGTTTTACATATTGCATGAATAAGAGGTGCTGGCTTTAAATGTGCTAAATCCATGGCCCTCTGCCCTAGAGAGTTTTAAACTATACCGGTGCTTGCGGCACACCCACCAGACATTATGATTTAAATGGTTTGAGTTCGGGGGGCATTAAGAGTGTATAAAAGCATTCCTTGAGATCTAATATGCAGCCATGGTTAAGTTCCAGATGGGTTGAGCAGACAGCAAGATTAACTATGGGTGACTTCAGTAGTGATATTTAGAGAAAGGAAGATCCAGTCTCAGAGTATCACTGTCTGGTAAGTTTAGCTCTTCAAACTGGAGATGTTCTTCTAAAAGCAACAATGGTTGATGACAGGAAGTAGTGGAAATTGGACATACTCCCTGGAAATTAGAACTACTGCCTAGGCTTCAGGGAGTGTGTGGTACCTACCATAGAGAAAAATTTTTTCTTCGCCTGGACTGTCATCCTAGATAGTTTCTGCAGATATAAGCATGAATTATTCCTTCTGAAATCTATGTTAAGGGCTTGCATATAAGAAATTTTAAGTTCAGGGGTGGCCGGGTGGCTCAGTTGGTTAGAGTGCAAGCTCTCGACAGTAAGGTTGCTGGTTCAATTCCCACATGGGATGGTGGGCTGCGCCCCCTGCAACTAAAGATTGAAAATGGCAACCGGACTTGGAGCTGAGCTGTACCCTCCACAACTAGATTGAAGGACAACGACTTGGAACTGATGTGCCCTGGAGAAACACACTGTTCCCCAATATTCCCCAATAAAATTTATTAAAAAACAAAACAAAACAAAAAACTGTAGGAACCTGATTAAAAAAAAAAGAAATTTTAAGTTCAGTGGCTAATTACATATATTACATTTGCAAAATGCTTTAAATCCCATTTAATTGGGCATCTGTAATAGCTGTTCTGTGAGTTGGCTCCACACATTACCCATATAGGACAAGCAAGAGTATTGAAGCTCAGGAAGGTTAAGTGCATTGCCCAAGGTCATATAGCAACACTGCAATGAGCTGGGATTAGAAATCAGAGCCCTGGAGGTCTTGTCTGTTGCCAGAGTCATCAGATTTGGTCATCAGATTTGGACGCTGTTGCAAAGTGAATGATGATTATGAAAATTTAGGAAGACAGAATACATTTTTGTCAGCAACATTTCAAAATGAAAGAAGTAGATAGATATCCTGGAGCCTATTTTCAATGTTCCTAGGAAATTTAGCAGAAAAGCTTTGGAATTCTGTGGAATTTCAGGTGTATATCGATAGGCTCCTTGTTCATTTTGAAGTACTGAGCAGCCTAGACTGGGAAGGAATTGTGGGGGAGGAGGCTGCTCTAGACGTACCTACTCTATGGAACATCAAGATAAACAGGAAGGAAGTATATGGAAACTGCCTACTTATAGTTCTTCTAGGGCATTACATTTTCACCACTTAAGCCCTCCATGTCTCCTTGAACAGAGGGAGTGCATACAGGATTGATGCCATTTGTATAATAAAGTTTTTATTATAATTTCTGAATGCTTATAAAACTATGGAGGACTTCTACAGAATTATCCATCTATTCAGTTTCACTTCTGCTTCACTGGGAGATTTAATAATGCATGTATGTTTCAGTATAACACACAGCACCTAGATGCTTCTCCTACGTGAGGACACACCTGATAAATATTTATCAACAATGACAACACTGTATGTGGTAAGGGCTTCCCTCTGAGAACTTAGAGTCACAGTATCTGTTTCTCCAAATTTAAGTGGGAGATAGCTGGACTCCTGGTGAACCTGGTTTTGTACCTTTTCTCAAAAGTAAATCAACTCTGTTTGAATCTCAATAATGGTTGTGAATAAACTAGAAAGGGGTATTGTGTATAATTAGTCAATAGCGAAAATGTACTTTTTAGGGGGTTTAATATTAAAGAAACTCAGGCTGCCTAACTTCATACTGCGATCTCTGTCTGTATGAAAAATTGACTTAGAAACAGACTTCTTAATGAACAGTTGGAAGTTTTGCCAAGGGACAGTTGTTTGCTTCTCATATTCATGCTCCACTTTGAGTATTATAAACACCAGTTCTCTTCAGTTACATATTAATAGCATCTATTTGTGATCTTTTTCTCATAACAACATATATAAAGTAGCTCCAGCCAATTATTTTGAGGTAAGCCCTATACTCTCTTTCCTTTTAATTTTTAATGTAATGGTTCATGTGGTTGGGGCACACGACAGTCTTCTCTGGATGCACGGACTGCTATCTCAGGCAGAATTCTGTGGTAAGCAGTAAAGAGTTCCAGTAATCTGATTGAATAGATAATTTTAGGAACAGTAGTGTAGTCTACTTTTTCGACACACATCAAATGCAACTTGATGCCGCAGTGAGAAACAAAATGTGCATGTTTATTATGTTCACATGGGGCGATGGGCTTTTTCTGATGGGTCATATAATTTTTCATACACACTAAGGCTCTTCCGAAAGTGAATGGATGAGCTATTTATGTTTAAGCCAGGATAACAGGCATTGATGAGGACTTCCTGAGCCAACAGGAGGTTTGATCACCTATGCATTCCTCTCCAATGATATGAGGAGATGGTTGGCTCTAAATTCTTTGCAATTCTGGTTTAATTTACCAGGACAACGGGATGATTTTGAAGCCCCTCACGATCGCCTAGATGCTTGGAACATAGATTGACCTAGCACTGAATAGAAGCCTAGTTTGTCACATTTTTCTTTACATTAGAAACAGCCTCAACTGTTTAAGATTTTCTTCTACTATTTTTTAAAGTCTTTCTTCTCTCCTTCTATCATGAACTCGTATTATGCGAGACAAGACTCCCTGTATCTGGCATTCTGTACCTGCTTCACATGCAGTGTTTCATTTAATTCTTGCAACAATCATGTGAAATAGAAAATTTCATTTGGCCTGTTTTAAAGCCAAGGAAGCCGAGGTTTAGCACGATTAAAGGAAATGCCTGAAGTCTCAAACACACTAGGATTATAACAACCCCAGGAAATATTTAATGTGTGATTGTTTATATGATATGAATCTTAAATATCATTGGTGCCATCCTTTTGCTTCAAGATCAGTTAGAGGAGACTCATCAGCAGATTTAGTTTTGTTTAAAGATGACCTGGAAGTGTAAGTGAAAAGGAGGAAAGAGAGAGAGCACCAGGTGAGAACCAAGAGTTACAAGGCACTCAGCCTAGAAGATAATTGGTGCCATGAAGCAGGATGAGTCATTGAGATCTATTAGACTTGTTAGTAACAGAGATATTTGAGAAACAAGGGAAAGGTGGAGAGGTCATATATTTCTTTTTAAATCTGCCATCAGAATTCTGCAGATCAGTGTCGGAATAAGCGCCATGAATTCCTGATACATATCCATCCTCTGTCTGCTTTGCACATCCGTTGGTGTCATCTCCAACCCCGCCTCTCCTGTCAGCCGTGCTCAAGTTCACCATTCTCTACATGCTCTCCTTAATTTTCCCAGATTCTCACATTTCAAATCAATTGGAAACTTTGGGGGTCAATTCTGTACTTCAAATCATTATCAAATAACCATGGCACCAGGGCTCAATACTCATGCTTCTTTAGGGCAATGGGATGAGCCCCAGCTCACCTGGCCGTGAATCACCCAGCGGTACTACATACTGATTTTCTCCACCTATGCTACCATCTTTCCAGGAAAGACTGGTAGACTCTCACCCAGAATCTATAAATTTTCCTCCATGTTTGTAGCCCACTCATATATTTCTTAATAAACATAGTTCTTGATCTTTAAGTTGCCATCTTTTTGAAGTATTACTTATCTCGTCTACAATTAACAACAAATTTAATCATGCCTGCTGACAGTAATGATAAAATACGTATAAGTCAATATTGCATTTAGACTAGTTTATTAGCTGTAATCATGCTTGAGCGGTAGTTTATGTTTGCAACCAGGCACTTTAATTTTGTTATTTTTTTCATAGACCTAAAGAGGTTGAAAGTATCATTCACAAAGCCACACAGATATTGTTTCATTGACACTTGAAGTTTTCTGCCAACAGGGTGCTATTGAAGAGTTTATCAGAAAGGAAGATTTATCCCTTGGGAATAGCAGAGGACCTGTGATATGAACCAGTCCCTGGAATGCTCCTCTCTTTCTCTTCTTCTTACCATGAAGTTTCTTTTGTGGAAAATATCATAGGTTTTGATGTGTGTTTAGCTGCAGTTTTAATCCTAGCTAGGTGACTGTGCAAATTTTCTCTTCCTCCGTCCATTTCCTTCTCTGTAAAATGGGTATAATAATAATACTAATAATGCCAACCTCTTAAAGTGTTGTAATAATAAAATGAAATATCAGATGCAAAATGCCCAGAAGTGGAGCTGATGTAGATTAAGGTAATAATTTCTGGAAACTTATAACGCATTTTACATACATATGTGATGCAAATGTCTTCCTCCTGCAAAGTCACTGTCTTTCCCTCCTCTACCTTGACATGGTAATTGGGCATGATAATTGATATAACTATTTTCCTGAAACTTTGAATTATTTGACCTAGAATCATACCATAAGGCAGAATTCCTCTGTGGGTGAGTGTGCGCTGTGCATATGTTTATATGTTATGGGGTGTGTGTGTGTGTGTGTGTGTGTGTGTGTGTGCAGGCAATTGAAAGCATTGGTCATGTTCTCCTCTCTCAGTGTGAGATAAAGCCATCCCCTTTATTTTTTCCTGTTGTCTTTAGTCTTCATTTCCTGTCTCCTAAAATAACTTGGCCAACACACACACACACACACACAAACACACACACACACACACACTCATACTCATGTGTGCATCCTAAAAGTAAACAATAATTTTCAGAGTAAGCACATTGTAATTGAAATTAACTGACAGTGGGGAAAGAGTCTTTCTTCCCAAAGGCATAATTAGTTACAAAAATCGTCCCCATCCAAATGAAGATAGCGTTAATATTATTATGCACAACTGTTTTAATTACATTTTCTTTTTAATCTTCTTTTACTGTACTCCTTACAGAGCTTTAACTACATTTGAAAAGGAACCAACTATAGCATTCCTCTCTGTGAAATACTTAGGTAACAACTCTCCTTTGACTTTATAAGCATTTCCTGACAGGAAAAAGTTGGCTCACTCAAATGGGGAAACTGGAGCAAATTGAATGGATTATTTACAAATCAGTAGATAGAATGAATGTAAACTCAAAGTACCTGGGCTAGTGACAGCCAGGCTCCTGATAGCTGATAGAGGCAGCAGCCATTAGTAGAGCTCAGAGAAAGTAGCTGTAGGAGAATGCCACTCCACAGGAACTGTGGCTTTTGATATGGTGGACAACCAACTTGAGGTGATCCAGGTGATGAAATCTGGTGGAATGATATGATTTCTCTCCTCTCTCCATCTTTCTTCGTTCCATTGTGTGTCCCATCCCCTGTTAGCGAAATCCAACTGGAAGCCAATGATCAAGAGGACCACTGATACACTCCTTCTCTGGTCAGGTCCCTTGGTGCAGAGCCCGTCAAAGAAGGGCACAAAAAGGGAGCAGATGGAAAAGTTTCCATATACTGTGTTTCCCTGAAAATAAGACCAGTTATGTTAAGCTTTGCTCCAAAAGACGCATTAGAGCTTACGTTCAGAGGATGTCATCCTGAAAAATCATGCTAGGGCTTATTTTGCAGTCAGGTCTTATTTTCGGGGAACCATGGTTATGTCCTTAACTTGCAGTTCAAGATCATGAAATGTACAAATGTGTCGGTCTCCCTTCCTTTCCTTAATCTCATCAAAATGGTAGAAATTAATTTTAAAAATCCAAATTCCTTTAAGGGGGAAAGAAAGAGGGGAGACTATCAGTGGATGAGCGATCTAAACTCATTTATGGAAGACTTAAAATGGACAAAGACTGAAGAGTAGAGAAACTGATGACATCACACAAGCCATCACCTAACTTAGCAGGAATGTGGGTGGCAGTAGATGATGAGGAAGCCATCTACCCAGGAAGATTCTTTAGAACATTGGTGGCTGGTCTGATGGAAGACCGTGGAAGACAGGAGTGAGCAGTGGGACAAAAAAAAAAAAAAAGAAAAAAAAAGGTTATTTAGAGCCTTTGAATAACCAGTAGATACATAGAAATAATGATATAATTATAAAAAATTGAAAAGTGGTGTAAAGTAAATTCTCATCAATTATAGCAGACAGTCAATAGAAAATGTCTAAAGTTAATAAATCAAGAAGTAATGACATAATAATATTATTTATAGATTTACAGATAACCACAGAAGAACTAAATAGAGAAATAGTTCATAATGTTTGGGGAGAAGGACAGGGAATGATTGCAGGTCAGTTGCTGCTCATCTTTTTGTAATAATGATTTTTTAAAAACCATGTGAATAATTTTAATAAAAGCTCCTTTTTTCCCCCCTTTTGTTTCACTCCACTTAGTTTACTGGCTTTCTAAAACTTTTCTTCTTAGCATGGTTGGTTAGGTCCATTATCTGTCCCAAACCAACAAAATAACTCCATTTTCTCTACGTTCCTCTTCTCTCCATTTTTTATAACTCCCACATGTGTACGCACACAAGGCACACACACACATTTGCCTTCTGAATGCAGTTACATGTCATTCTCTGTAAATGCCGTTCACCCTTATGTCTCCGTGCCTTTTCTCAAACCATTTCCTTGGCCTGAAATGGCTTCAACATACTCTTTCCTATTTAGCCTTCACATCCCAGAATAAGTTCTGCCTCCTCCATCATCTGTCTTTGCTTTCCAGAGACACAAATGATTATGCTTTTTTCTATATTCTCCTGACACTATACCACTGTCTGACACTTCTTGCCCTACAATGATTCATAAATAGTTGTGTATCTATCTGTCCCCTTTCTGTTTAATTGTAAATTCAAGTATTTGTATCTTCATACCTAACGCAATGTGATTCACATACCGTGTTTCCCAAAAAATAAGACCTAGCCAGACCATCAGCTCTAATGCATCTTTTGGAGCAAAAATTAATGTAAGACTTGGTCTTATTTTACTATAATATAAGACCAGGTCTTATATAATATAACAATATAATATAACATAATATAATACCGGGTATAATATAATATAATACCGGGTCTTACATTAATTTTTGCTCCAAAAGACGCATTAGAGCTGATGGTCCGACTAGGTCTTATTTTCGGGGAAACAGGATAGCAATTGAAACGGTTACTAACCACTATAGCTATAATTGATTGTTGATTCACAAGGCATATAAAGATTATAAACTGAATGGCCCCAACACATTAAAGTAACCTTCAGCTGTTTTCTTATCAAGATGCCTGTTAAGACTTCTGCTTCTTAGCAATACCATGAAATAGACAATATTTGGTCACAATTTAGTGCCTCTTTCCTAAATTTCAATTGCATGCATACTGTCTCAGGTTATGAGGAATAAGAAATCTACTAAACTAATACTCATAAATATGTTACTAATATAGTAATTTTTTTTATGAGCGTTTGCATTGGAAAAAGTAGCCTAGAGAGGGAAATGCCTTGCCTGAGAGAGTGATTTGCTACCAGTAAAACTCTAGGCCCCCAGCTGTTGTTTTGAGATGAAAGAGGGCTTCTGGGGCCTCTCAGATTATGCTATTTAACTCTTCTGCCATAGGCAATTGGGATTCATTTCAAACATATTAAGACCGTGGCAAACAACCTTAGCATATTAGAACACACAGATTTGAAATCACAATTATTAAGTGTAAAGTATCTAACTTTAGAAGTATGATTGAGTATCAACCCCTGGTCTTTTCTTTTAATTCTCATTTTCCAGGCAGTCTTTCCACATGTTCTTACCTCACTTCTTTTTTTTTTTTTCAATTGCTACCTAACTGTGGATATTTTTCTGCATCCACATGAAAGGGCATTATAATTTTATTTTTTCTTTACTTCAGGAAATGCTACAATAAAACAGTCTCGATACAGAATTATCATCCAAGAAGCAACCAATGGAGGTCAAGGATGCCCAGATACCTTATTTGAAGAGCGAGAGTGTGAAGATGTCTCATTGTGCCCTATGTATCGGTAATTAATTACCTCTTCAAATAATTATTAGACTTTAATATAAATTAATATACAGTTGTTTAGTGAGAAACAAGACAAGGTAATGTTGTTTATTTTCAAATACACCTATGCTTCCCCCTCTTATTTGGAATATATTTTGAGTGAGTAAAGAATATGAAAGTCTAATTAACAGGAAAGAAGAAGCAAATATATATTGAATGTAAGTGAGTTTCTGGAGTTCTGCCACCCAGGCAATCAATTTTCAGGATCCAGATCCAAAGAGATTCAGGATGAGGTCTTTACCTGAAACACACGTGCGCGTGTGCACACGTAATATACTTCATTCTATTGTTCTCATCCTAAAGCCTTTTATCAAGAACTAAGAATCAAAATTATACTTCTTTAATAATTATTTTAATTCAAAAATGTTTTTGGTTCTCAATTTGAACAATAGACACACTTTAAAAAAATATCTAGTTTGAAAAGAAAGTTTAACCTATGGATATTTATTTATTTATTTATTTTTTAGACAATGGGTAATTTTTCAACTATATGTTACCTATATGTTCCTTTTGGCAGGTTGGTGATTATTATTTACATAAACAACACCTGCGGTTTGTGTGTTTAGTCATAAACTTCCACTTTTTTAGCACTGGATATAAACATTGCTTTAAAGGACATCTGGATTAAATTCACTGTTGAGTTTTACTGATTTATGAAAAACCCATGGTCTTAAAAAGCATATAGTTATCAGGGCACTTAAAAATGCCTTTAGCAAAAATGCCTAGTATCTATCCAGATTACTTGAGAAGCCATGAAATTCAAGAGCTAATTTACTCAGAAAAATACATGTTGTTTTTTCAGAAAACTCCTCAGAATAGATAAAGTTTCGGGTGTCATTGAAGAAATCTAAATTACTATTGATTTTTTCATTCTTTTACTCCCATTGTTTCTATAAGGTAACCAATTTGGGGAGGATATAGATAAACACTGGGAACATGTCCAGACTAGTACATTTTCCTTATTAGCTGCAAGACCACTGTGGAAACACTGTCCATGTTCAAACTTTTGTGCCATGTGTATAAATATTGAAACTTCTGATCCCAGAATAGCTCTCAGGGATAGTAGCCAGTTGAAAAAAATAGCCAAACCAAATATTATTAGACATTTTTATGAATCCAGGGCTATTATAATCAGAGAAAATCTTAGAAACTGTCAGTGGGCCTCTTCGTTTCTTTTGTCCATTCTCATTACTGTCTTGCTGCACTGCAATTTAGCCACTCATGTTTGAACTAGTTTCCATCATTGATCTCCTGCCATTTTCCCCAGAAATCAGTTCCTCTGTGTACGGATCAGATCATTTTATCATTTCTACTGATGTGTACTTCAATATATGTCCAAGTTATCAGCATGATTCTCCACTCTTTAGTAAAACATCCTTGAATTTGGAGTAATAGGGTCCCAACTTAGGTTTTGCTTTCTCCCTCATTGATATGTTAGGGAGACACTTTTATGTAGACCTTTATCACTAGCTTGTGATTCTTCATTTTGATTCCATTAAGGTAACGTATTCACACATTTAGCAAATTAAATCAGAATCAAAAGTCTATAGAATTTTTTCTGTGAATATGAGCATCTCCCAACATGTTAAGTTAGTCAGTAAAACGGAAGACATCGCGAGCGAGTGTACTTATGTAGAACTGGCAACGCGGTCTATGGCATCCAAGGATTTAGGGCTGACAACAGCACCGCCCTAATTTATGCAATCTTGGACATGTCACTTAACCTCTCTGAGTCCAAGTGTATCATCCCAACACTGGGAACTTAACAAGAGAATCCTGAAAATCCCCTTCTTCTATTTCAGTCTATGCAGAACACTCAACTCGATTGAATTCCTTGGTCTCATTTCGGTCTAGAAAGCCCAGGTATTTTTAAGGGATTTGAACGAATGGCGTGTCCCAGTTGAAAAATTGGACTAAAACTCTTTACCATTTTAGTTTTTGTGTTTTGGAATTATACTGAATGAGTCTATGCATATACAAAGTAAATTTAGAACTACTTAAAATTAGTAGGTGATTTATTTAAATATGACAGGTTTTCTAGTGAGTGCTTTCCTGATTTCTCCCCGATTCTTCCCAATATGGAGGCCACTTGAATGAGGCCAATGATATATTCTTTTCACTTTTACAATTTAATGTGCTTTGCTTGATGTTGCAAGATTATCTGTGTCTCTCCCTTAAGAAAGCCTTTGCCTAACTTACCTCAACTTGTCCATGAAACCTGAGACTTACTTCATCTAAAGTGGGGAGAGAAAGTGTAAGTGCTGATAGCAATGGCCGGCTGTGCTAAGTAATCTCCAAGAACTATAACAAGCTATGTTCACATAACTAAAACAGTCCTTTAAAATGACTTTTCCTGAAAAAAGGAGGTTTGCTCTATGTTCTGGTATACATTTATTTCTTTTTCTAAGACTTTTATTATTATTATGGTAAAAAAAACACATAACATAACATTACTATCTTAACCATTTTTAAGTGTACATTATAGTAGTGTTAATTATATTAAATTGTTGTACAACAAATCGCTAGAACTTTTTAATCTTGCAAGATGGGGCAATGATATTTTACTTCATGCTTCTGTTTAATTCTTTGAAGTAGCATCTCTTACCAGAGGTATTGGCTTATATGAAAAAGTATAAAAATATACTAAGCAAAGGAGAAGAATCTGTGGTTTCACTTAAGGTTTAGGTTTTGGGGAACATTCTAAGGAGACAAGTTTAAAGATACAAGCCACAGTCTGTCGTGTGGATCATAAAAATAGAGAGTTTGTTGACCTAAGAAAGGGAAAAAAGAGGAAAGCCAGAAGGTGTTCTTAGAGACTTTCCCCAGAGGAATAGCGATATTAGTAATTTATCAGTGGTAGATTGATCCTCTTTTTAAGATGAACTGTTCCATATAGGTACCTGTACCTCCCCTGCTGCCCTTTTACAGTACAACCTAATGAGTTGTTTGAGTTACTTCAAAGTGCTAGGAAACACCTTTTAAAAACTGGGAAGCAGAAAATCACCTGTGAAGGTTTACACCTGAAATTTTCAGAAGTTCAAAACTTGGCTCGCTAATGCTCCAATGGGACATAGGCATTTTGTTATTTTTTTGGTAACAGTTTTAAGTTCATACAGGCTAAGCCTTCTCAATTTGACCTGTGCTTCTAATGCTTTTTATTGCCACTTTGCCATATGAACTAAGATTTCTGGGCAAAGTGTCCACATTTGGAAAAAAATGGAATTATGGCATTAACCATGAATCCAAGGCAGAGTAAACTGTTATCTTTAGTGCATGCCAGGGTTCCATTTTATGGCATTTGTTTCAAATAGATTTTTATTTAGTTACTGTCTTTATGCTTTTGGATTTCAAATTTATCCCTTTCAAGCATTTCTTTTGTATGTTTGTCATGATGAAATTTCTAGTTCTCTGTTCTTTGTAATCACAGGTGGAAGCCACAGAAATGGAGCCCCTGTATTTTAGTGCCAGAGTCTATCAGGCAGGGAATCATGAGCACCAGTGAAGCCTGTGGAAAAGGGGTACAGACAAGAGGTAAGGGGATTTTAAAGGTTTTTCTATTTGAATGTAACAAAATTATGTTACCCCTGTACACTGTTGATTCTGCTTATATTGGAATAAGTTGTCATATTATTAAATTAAGTTATTTGTCAGAGATTGAATTTAAGTTCAGCATCAGTTAATGCTGATATTAGGCCATCTTTTAACCATAACCTAGTGTACCTAAGGGACTATCGCAACATAAGCAAATATCAGTTCTTAGTCATTAGCATACCCTGATGCTGATGTTCCAAATGCATGTTGAATATTAGTGAAGGCATGAATGATATGTCAGGTTTAGACCCAATAGTGTACATTGTGCTAACATTTGTTGAATGGATGAAAGAGTAACTGAATTAAATGACTAATATTAATAACCATCACTTAAAACTTATTGTTATACACACACACACACATATACATACATACTTGCTATTTGTTTATACATAATACACACAGGACTATCAAAATTTCTAGAAGGCATTGTGAACAGGCTTCTATATCTGAGTAACAGTGTCTTTTATCATCAATATTTCAAGGTATGGCATATTGATGTCTCTGAAAAACACTCAGAGACTCATCAGACTGCTCACTTTTCTGTTTCATGTATAATCCAGGTGCTAGTGATATGACGTTGGATAAGAAGTGCTTTAATCTTAAAATCTGACTATTTTGTTGCTGACGGGATGTGTGTAGCAAAATCAGACCTTGTGGGACCAACTGCATTACACCGGGTTCATAATTCTTCTAAAAGGCCTATTTAGAATTAAGAGTCTCTTCTTATTGTGTGTAGGTCATTGTCATTAGTCGGAGTCAGTCGTCCCAGCCAGCACAGGAACTTCCTGCTTCATTGATTCAGAGGCATGAAGAGCCCAGCGTGACCAGGTGGCAGTCTTAAATTCCAGCTCAGTGTCATCACTGCCATGTTTCCTGGTGGAAACTTTCCTCTCCTTGGAATTAAGACCTGTGGGGTAGCAGAGCATAAGATCACAAGGGACAGAAAGCAGAAATTTTACTAGTGGATCACTATGGGTAATAATGAGTCATGTGTGTGTTACATGCCAGTGACACTGTTCCAACTCCTGGTGACTCTAGATGTCCACAGTGTCCTGTCCCCAGCCCTGCTCAGCTCCTGTAGACTCATGCCTATGGCTTCTTTTATGGAGTCAATCCATCTCAAATGGTCTTCCTCTTTTCCTGCTGCTTTCTGTTTTTCCCAGTATTATTATATTTTCCAAAGAACCACCTCTCATGGTATGCCTGGAGAAGGACAGCTTCTGTTTTGTCATTTTTGCCTCCAGTGGTGTTTCAGGCTTAATTTGCTCTAGGACCCACTTGTTCATCTTTCTGGCAATCCAGGGTATCCATAGAAATCTCCTCCAACACCATATTTCAAATGAATCATTTTTTTCCAATCTTCTTTACTGTCCAATTTTTACATCCATACATAATAATCTGGAGTATGAGGGTGTGGATGATCTTAGCCTTGGTCTCTAATGACTCATCTTTGCTCAAATGATGTTTCCTAATTCTTCCATTCCTGTCCTGTGATAGCTATGGGAGAAATAACACTGTATATTGGATGCTAAATCAGAGCATAGACAGCCTTCTGGAAAACCTTGTCTCAGCCCTGCAAAGTATCCCCAACTAGTTGGCCATCACTGAGTCTTAAAAAGACCTGTCCACCACTCTATCAAGCCACCTGCTTCAGGATAGTGGGGAACATGGGGAGACCTTTAAATTCCATGATCACGGGCCCAGTGCCACACTTCATTTGCTATGAAGTGAATTCCTTGGTCAGAAGCAATTCTGTGCAGAATACTATGACGATGGATAAGGCATTCTGTAAGTCCACAGATGGTAATTTTGGCAGAAGCATTGCATGCAGGGAAGGCAAATTCATATCCAGAATAAGTATGTATTCCAGTAAGGACAAAACACTGCCCCTTCTATGATGGAAGTGTTTCACTGTGGTTAGAATGGTGCCATATTGGGGAATCCGTGTTGGTCCCTGCTGCTGGCAGATTGGGCACTCAGGGGAGAACATACCCAGTTTGAGCTTGGTAAATGGAAGACCATGTTGCTGATCCATTCCTGCCACCATGGCTACTTTGTTCATGAGCCCATTGGGTGATGCCAAGTGTAACTGGGGAAAGAGTCTGGCTGTTATCCACAGAATGAGTAATCCCATACACTTGATTGTTAAAATCCTCTGCTGATTCACATGGGATATAAATGTGTTCACATTATTTTACCCATCCAGAGAGGTCTACCTGCATACCTTTTCCCTAAATTTCCTTGCCACCAATTTTCCAATTATGTTCCTTTTAAGACCCTGACCATCCAATAAAATCATTGACAACAGTCCATGATCTGGCCATTTCTCCTTCCAAGAAAAGTGAACAACCAGGTGCACTGCTTTAAGTTCTATCCACTGGAAGATTTCCTCTGACATTTGTCTCAGAACAGGGCTATAGTACTACATGTGTCTATTTTGAGGTTGTGCCTATATATCATGCAGAACCATCTCTAAGCCAGGCCTGAGTCTTTTCTTCTTCTGTCAACTGATCATAGGGAACTCCCCATGAAGCCTTACCTTCAGGCTGGGAGAGAGAAGGTAGTGTAGCAGGAGTGGGGACCATGGACATTTGGCCAGTTCTTCACATAACTCACTTGTGCCTTCGGGACCTGCTTGGGCCCAACCATTATATATACTTGAAGATGGAGTACTGCTGTGTATACCCTACCTTAGGGCTTGGTGGGTCAGATAACGCCCAACTCATGATGGGCAGCTCAGATTGCATGACAACTTGGTGGCCCGTCGTTAGGCTTTCAGTTTCTAAGACACGGTAACAGGCCCAAAGCTGTTTCTCAAAGGAAGAGTAGTTATATGCAGGGTGGCAGAGCTTTGCTCCAAAATCCTAAGGACCTGCACTGCAATTCACCTATAGCAGAGGCTGCAAACAGTACCCCTATCTGCGACTGATACTTTAGTGGCATTAGATCTGCTAGAACTTGTGGTCCAAGTGGCAGAGCAGTGTGCACAATAGCCTCGGCTTGTTTTAGAGTCTTTTCTTATTCTGGGTCCCACTTAAAACTGGCAGTTTTTGGACTCATCCAGTAAATGGGCTGGAGTAATGCACCCAAATGAGGACTATGTTGCCTCTAAAATCAAAACAGGGCCCACTAGATGCTGGTGTTGTGTTTTGGTTGCAGGATGGGCCAGATGGAACAACTTACTTTTCACTTTAGGAGGGGTATCTCAATATGCCCCTCATCACTGGAACTCTAGAAATTTCATTGAAGTAGAAGGCCCCTGAATGTTTTCAAATTTATTTTTTACCCATGGATCTGAAAATGTCTTATCATCAAAATGCTTAGAATACTTGCTACTTTTTGCTCACTAGGTCCAATCAGCATAATGTCATCAATGTAATGAGTGAGTGTGATATTTTGTTGAAGGAAAAAACTGATCAATTTACCCCCACACTAAATTATGAAATAGGACTGGAGAATTGCTATGCCCCTGAAGGAGGGCGGTGAATGAATACTGCTGGACTTGCCAGCTAAAAGCAAACTGCTTTTGGTGGGCCTTATTATCTTCAAATATGATAATAGTGGGGGTTAAGGCTTCAACATGACTTTTGGGGGTTCACAATTCAGTTCATAACAATTACACTTTGGAAATGATGTCCATGTCGGAACATTTATAGATTGGCAAGGTTGTTTGGTTGATGGCTACTAGGAGGCTATACAGTTGGTGACTCTGTGTAAATTACAAGAAGGGATCACTTTCTAAAATCAACAAGACCTTTGCCTACTTTCTCCTACAATAGTGTTATAAAATATCTCGATCAACAATGTGTACATGAAGGAAATTCTTTAAAAATGGCACCTTTGTGGGGTGTAAAACTTTACTCTGTATCCTGAGCTGGACATTGACACTGCAATACTAGAGTATCATAATGGTTGGCTTTCATTACAAAACCATATAGTAAATTCTCCAAAGACATCGCTTCCAAATTATGTAGAATCTTATCACAGAAATGGGAAATTATGTTATTTGTCTTAAAAGAATTCTACTTTGGATTTCAAATGAAATAGGTTCTTGCTGGAGACCTGATAGTCCTTTAGGCAAGTGACTGACTTGAGTTTTCCCCAAATTAGACACCAACATTAGAGAATTCCTAGTATTTAGTGGTTGGGAGATTTGCACTTTTAAAGTAGTAGAATAAATGTCCGATGTCAAGATAGTGGATCAAAGGCATTTCTACTACCATCTTTTCTCTAAAATTACTTTGCAACCAGCAAGGAAACAGTAACACAGAATGTATCTCATGAGAGCTCCTTCATCAAATTGCTCCAAAAAACAAGAAGCACGCACAGTAAACTCATCTTCAAGTAAATTAGGAACCATCTGTAACCTCAGTCGCAATGTACGATGTAGAATGTGAGTGGAAATATGGCACAGTACTTCACAGAACACTGTGGTACCTAAGTGTTTTGGGGTAAAAGTATGGGGGCTGAAGAGAAATAAGTGATTTGGTCTGGACACCCCTATAAAGGTACCATGTTCTGCCAAGGGAAGTATGCAAGGTTGTTAGTGGGTGTGTGTGTGTGTGTGTGTGTGTGTGTGTGTGTGTTTATTATGTATGTGTATATTGGGAGTGGGAGGAAAAAACAGGGGGCTGTGAAAGTCTGATTAAAGATCAGTGAGCACTCTTCTGCCTCAGTTCCCCTCTTTTACCCTGTATAGTCAGGTTCCTACCTCTTTCTGTTCTTGAAGGAGCCTGAAGGTTTATTCTCTGGGGATATGAAACCAGAAGACCTGTGCACTTTGGCCAGGCAGCGGAGGGTAGATGAGGGGCTGGCTCAAATCAGGAGGACCAAGGGAAGTCTGGATTAAGAGCCCCTCAGTTTCCTTCTTCCCCCTCTGTAGCATGCTGGTCTGTTGGCTTTTATAGTTCTTAGTGCCATGGAAGCCCTATCAATCTGGAAACACTTTACACTTAAATTTCCTTTTGAGGATGTTTTGAATCACAGAGGAAGCATGACTTCAGACCACAAAGTCTTGGAAAGGCCAGCTTGGGGTTACAAATACAGGAGATTCTTTCCCCCCTCATAATCCAATGTTAAGTTTTAGTCATGCAAGTGGCGTTGCTCAAATATTTTGCTTGACAAGTTTATTTCTAGTTCACCCTTACACGAGGGCCAGGCTTTGTGGTCATCATTCCTGGTATAGGGCCTTTTATGAGATTCTCCATCACAGGCCATGAAAGTAGAAACTTGCATCTGTAAGACTTGATAGAAACCCTCAGAATGAAAGCTTGCATCCCGAGCTTTTACTTTGTTTTGTGCTTTATGGGTTTCTTTCTTTTGGGCTAGCCCAGCAATACATGTAGAAGATATAAATTTTATCCATTTTTTTCTTTTTTATTAGAAAGGTCTTTCATGATGTCTAAGCCGTTATACTGCCAAAAACAGAAGTGCTCCTTGTTTTACCTTATTATATTTATATTGCTGACCTAGTTAATTGATATACAGTAAGAATATGTTGAAGAATATATTTGTGTAATACACTTCTAATCAAAAAACAAGAAAAAGGAAAAAAAGGACAGGTGAGATTATAGCTGTAGCTAAATATCTATACCATCTCCAAGGAGATGGGCATTTTGGGTTGACTGTCTTAGCTGTCATATAATCCAGGGACAGAGGTATTCTCTGTACCCAGCTTCTTGTCCTCAGTCTGAATAAAGAAGGAATGGGAGCTCCCCTTTTATGACAAGTGAAAGTATTCTAACAGAGTTTGATGTAATTTTCCTTAATAGGGTAAAAGTTTACTACTCAAAGAAGAAAAAGTTAAGATGCTGGCATTCCTAGAAGAGAGTGAATTTGTCTAAGGAGTGATGTACTCTGATTCTTATTTTGCAATCGACAGTGACTACTGGAAAACTGGCTTAATGGACTTGCCAGTATTTCTCTTCTGGACATTATTTTCTTCTCATTCATAAGCTATGAATATACTTTATCATAGCATAGAGACTTGATATTTATGGCAATCTAATGGATACAGAATAGGTATTGGATATCGAAGTTGTCCTATCTAAGAAGTCTTTGACTTCTGTGAAGTACCTGTGTTCATTTTTTGGGTTCATTTTCACTGAACAATGTTTATGTGGACCAAAGGAGGCAATCCTGTAATATCTGTCAAATCTTCTTGTCCTTTCTTAATTGGCCGTGTCACCATGAAATGCATAGTCTTCTTACACAGTAGTTTTGATAGAATCTGTGCATTTTCTTTGCATTCAAGGAATCTCTTTAAAATGAAAGTGCTTTTCCAGAAAATAAAAAATTGGGCAAAATAATATATGTTCAAAATAAGTTTTGGATTACCTTTACTTTTTAAAAAAAGAGCGGGTTTTAAATCGGTAGGCGGAGGTTAAGAAAGAATAGTGTAAAGCTCTTAATAGTGAAGCAATAATACTTGGTATTCAAAAATGAAAATCAACATGAAATACATGTGTGTGTGTATCTGCCATTTTAGCAAAGTATGCTTTATTTTGCACACTATTTCATAATGTGTAATTTTTAAGGCTTTTATATGTGATTGAATCTTTAAAAATTTATTTCTACATTTTTTTCTAAGATTACATAAATACAAACCATACTAGTATATCCATATAAAACACATTCAAGTGATTATATTACTAAGTTGAATTAAGAGGAAACTATTCGTATTGTAGATCTTAGTACTAATACTCTAATTTTCTGACTGGAAATTGTTTTTTTCCAATTACATTGTCTTCATGGGAAGAAAGTTATAGACAATTCTAATAAAAAATCAGTTCTTCAGCCAACTTTTGTCTGGAAGACACACAGAAATACAGCAAAAACACTCATTTTTGAAATATAGAAATCATTATGGCCTCTCAATAAAACATCAAAACCCGCCAATCAGCTAGTCATGCTCTTCTTTCTGATGCCAAGTAAACTTGTATTTTAAGAAAGGAAGAGAGTATCTCTGCATGGTTGAAGTTTTTTATTCTTCACGTGGAAAAGATCATAGTGATTTAACCTTATAAATTGCATAAGTTTGTTCTGTCATATTCATTTACCGTGTTTCCCCGAAAATAAGACCTAGCCAGACAATCAGCTCTAATGTGTCTTTTGGAGCAAAACTTAATATAAGACCTGGTCTTATTTTACTATAATGTAAGACCTGGTCTTTATAATATAATATGACATGATATGATATGATATGATATGATATGATATGATATGATATGATATATGATACGATATAATGTAATACTGGGTCTTACATTAATTTTTTGCTTCAAAAGACACATTAGAGCGGTTTGTCCGGCTACGTCTTATTTTCAGGGAAACAGGGAATGTAGATCACAAGAAGTCATTTCAGTAGATTCAGAGAGGAAAGCAAATAGACGGGTTTTAACTATGACTTAGCAGTAATCAAAGGCAGAGGTAGTGTTCTCTATTTTTGTTTTGCTTTTGGTGTGGAAGGGGGAGAAGAAAGATTTGCTGGGAAGGAAAGGGGACTTCTATTTACTTTAAAACTTGAAGAAAAATGATCTGCATTAGCTATCAACTGTGTTCATTTCCAGTAGAGAATGGGGAGCAACTATAACTATCTAGGAACTCTTTCCACAGATAACTGTTTCTGAAATAGGCAAAGACACTTGGCCACATCTTTCTTGTCCATTCAAGAAGGAAGTGCATGACACCATTTCTGGTCCCAAATCAACAAAACAGGGCTTCCAATCTAGGCAATGAGGTGCACTAGTTTCAGTAACGTTTGTGATATCATTTTTAATAACTGTGCTCATCTTATAGGAAAAAATTATCAGACCCCAATATTCTTTGTAGTAAAGATCACTCTTGGGGAGATTGCTGACTTCAACACCAGAAAAGCCCAATGGGAGGAGACATAATGTTATGTTTTAATTTACCTTACTAATTAGCACCTGATACCAAAATGACTGATTATAAATATTTTTAAGAAACTTTAAAAACATCTCTTTTAAATGTAATTTTTAAGTGTGAAAGATCAGGTTGGAATGTAGAAATTAAATTGACAGGGTGACTTGTTGGGAAAATTTTCCCGGGCCTAGAGACCAAAGAAAGAGGCTGCCAACACCATCATTACATCAGGGGTTGACTAAGGGAATTTACCTGTGAGGCGTCTTAGGCGGCAACAAGACAACGTGGATCTCTTTCATGCTTCGTGGTAGGCACTAAAGAATTACAAAATAGTCAGAGGAATGTAAAGTACAGCATAGGGAATATAGTCAGTAACATGGTAATAGTTATGTATAGTGCCAGGTGGGTCCTAGATTAATTGGAGGATCACTTCGTAAATTATATAAATGTCTAACCACTATGCTGTACACCTGAAACTAATATAAAATAATGTTGAACATCAACTATAACTGAAAAATTTTTTAAAAAGAGAAAAAGAATTGTATAGAACAGAGCAGGATGAATTGGGATTCTGGTGTATGACCCACCCAAAATAAGGGCGAAATGCCTTATATGCTTGCCCTGCAAGGCAATGGCTTGTTCTAGGAACCAGCTGTCTGTGGGGGACAATATAGAGGGGTCAATCAGACAGTCTCTGAGAGGATTTATGGTAAACAGTTTCTGTTCTGGCCTGGACCTAGTTCACGGATCCTTCAGCAGTCACATCTTACAGCAGTCTTTCCTCCGCATAGCTCTCCTAATTAAAATATTCTCAGATTTTAACAGAAGAATGGTTTTTATAATACCATAGGCATTGATTTAGAGAGTAAAGTGTATGACTTACAGCAAAGATTACATTTCAATGTAAGTGAATAATGAGTCTGGGAAGTATTTTTCATTTCCTTTGCATGTCTTAGGGTAGGATCAGGTTTGTGGCTTTCATGGTTGCTGCAGGTAGAATATGCACATTTTTAAAAATTGGCAGAAAATTAAAAATAAATATTAAAGGAGATGGGTGACCTAAGGCATGATGCTTTAGGAACAATGTTAACTAAGTACGGATTCACAGATGTCGTCTTGTACCAGCCTCTTCATTTTTAACATAATAAGCTACAATCAAAGCATAAAGTAACTTTTTTAGTTCACCTTCACCCAGGCACATCCCCAACAGAGATTTCCCTGATGAAATGGGCATTGGGGTGCGGGTAGGGATGAGTAGGGGATAATGATTGTTTCATTTGAGGAATGCAGTTATTTGCTAAACTAGGAGCAATAAATTTCTCTTCTGACTGCACAACTTTCAGTTATAGAACTATCTTCCCTTCAGGAATCTTAATATGAATTTCAAAGTCTACTGCAAACTGTGTAAATGTAATAGGATTATACTTCTCTTATCCAGGATGAAGATTCAGTCTCTTCAAATAGTTTGAATCCCTTGGCTTCCCTAAGCTCTCAGGTTGCTAAGGTCAAGGTATTCATTTGTGTTTAGCCCAGGAGCCATTTTGGGATTGTAGCAGAGAAGGTAATGTTTTTACATTTTTATTTGCATTTTTAAAGAAAACAGAAACTCGAACACTTTCTAGTAGCAGCAAGAGCAGGAGGAGTCCCCACTTATTCTAGAGGCTCTAAAAACTCATCTTTTACTACTACTCAGAACTGAAATAGACACTAAAGTTGCAAAATAAGTGCCTTTTTAGGCCAACCATGTTATGAAGTATTCACATGGTGTGACAAAGTACAATATTTTAACCCAGATGCATGAGGAATGAGAATTAAAAATCTATTAGAGTCTATTAAATTCTACAGGTACATAAGATACCATGTTTCCCCAAAAATAAGACATAGCCGGAGAATCAGCTCTAATGCGTCTTTTGGAGCAAAAATTAATATAAGACCCGGTCTTATGTAATATAATATAATATAATATAATATAATATAATATAATATAATATAATATAATATAATACCCAGTCTTATATTAATTTTTGCTCCAAAACATGCGATAGAGCTGATTGTCCGGCTAGGTCTAATTTTGGGTGAAACACGGTAATAAACCTCATATAAAAATATTGTAAGTAGGAACTCTAAGTAGGAAGCTAGGGGTTTATGGAGGCTTTGTTACTACACCACGATGGGTTTTGCAAGCCTATTCCAGAATAGTGACTTTGAGAATTAAATAGAAGGAATACACATAAAAGGCATTTTAAGAAAAAATTTAGTGGGATTTGATACCCAAATTTATGTACAGAGCAAATGATAGTGATGCATTAAAAAGATTCAGTGGTTTTAAACCAGTGAGAATGGACTATATTGATGTAAAAAAAATCACATAAATAACTGACTTAAAAATGGTGAGAGAGAGAAAGAAATGGATGCTGTATTTGAGTATGTGAGAATAATCATATCTAGAAAAGTGACATATATTTTGGAATCAACTGTTTAAAGGTTGTAGATGAACTTCTGTAATTATTAGATGCCAGTTCTTTCTGGGAGAAAGCATAGAGTAGGGGCCTAAGACCTGGAGGAAATCTGGTGTGATGAAAAGTAATTTCCTTTGCTTTGGGACGTGAAGGCCCTTGGCCCAAATCATGATTTTGCCACTCACTACTTTTGTGAGTGTGGTTAAACTACTTAACCTGTCTGTGCCTCAGTGTTCTCATCTACAATGTGAGTAATAATTCCAGTTTCTTGCTGCTTTTACCAGTGTTCATAGTTGCTCAGGAACTATTCATCTGCTTTCATTTTTCAAAGCTTGGAAGCTAGGAATATATATTTAGAATCCAGGTAGAATGTAAATGTTGCAAAACATGGTTTTAAAGTAATTGAGTGGAGAGATTCATTGGTACATGAAAAAAAGAAAAGAAAGAAGGATTCTGTGAGCCAATTATCTCCCTCTTGAAATTCTGAGTGTATAATTAGCATATTGAAGTCTTTTAGGAGTGCTGCAGTGAAGAAATCTATTACATTTTTTTAGCAGTGAGTTTTCCTAAATTCATTTGCCTACAGAGCCTTTTTTGTTTGTTTGTTTGTTTGTTTGTTTTTAATAAAATATCAACATTTTTGTTATTGAGAAATGTAAGCATAGTATCATAAAATCATGGAGGGGGAATTTTAAAGAAGGAGGTATGTGATATTGCCAAATAACTTAGAAATAAGTGTGTAAATAAAGATAGAAGAAAGGATTTGGCAATTGACTGGGCATAGCTGAATATTCAGAGTCTAGTCTCAGCAAAGAAATTGTAGTAAAAAAATTAAAAAATCATAGTTTCAAGACCACAGACTGAAAGAAAAGAGATATTGAATAAATGACTTTCCAGAATATTTGTTAAAGAAAAAAAGAAGAAGCCTTATAGCTCAGAGTTCACAGAGTGAAGATCGGACCACACTGTACAAATATGAAGATACAATAGATTTAAGTAGTGCGGGAAATATATTAAAGCTGTTAGGGAGGAAGAAAATACTAATGTGAGCATGATTCTGAAGACAAGAGGGGATGCGACTGAATATAGAGGCAATTTCAGGATTTGGAAAGAAGATAGTCCTTTTCCTTTTCTTGTAAATTCTTGAGGAATATATCAGAACACAGATGCAGGGGCAGTGAGAAAGAAAGACGAAAGAGCTTTTACAAAATGGATCAATGTCCATAGAAACCCCTTTTTCAGTAGTCAACCATGATCTTCTAATTTCAAATCCAGTAATCATTTTGTAAGCCCACATGGGTCTACCTTTCTTTCGGAGACTCCACCCCAATAATCCCATGTCCCAGTGTTCTCCAATGCTTCTTTACTCCTCTTGAATATTTATGTCCCACTCTCTGAGCTTGACTTCTCCTCCTCCATCCAAACCTTACATGACATCATTCTTCATAGTTCTGTTTGCTTTTATCATCTCTGTCTATAATTTCTCCCTACATTATCTGCAACTCTTTCCAAGATTTAAACTCTAAAGATGATCACCAGGTCTTCATTTCAATGGAAATAGCTCTCTTAACTGGAGATTAGAATTTTCACATGCTGAACATTAATTGCCCTGCAGACAATATACTGATAGTTCCAATTCATCCTTTCTAACCATGAACTTACTTTTTCTACCGCCAGAAGCTGGAATTTTCATCCTAAGTAAGTTTTCAGTCTCAAATAGTTGCATCTCCACCCATCTATTAAAAGAGAGAATCAGCCATCAAATCTCGTGTGTCTGTCTTCATAAAGTCTCCACAGTCTCCTCCCCTCCTTTTCTAGACCATTGTTAATGCATTCTGGGGTATTTTAATAACCTCCTAACTCTTCTTATCACAAGTACATTTCTCAGAAGTCCATCATTAAGTTCTGAAGTCAGGGCCATCTGTGTAGAGTAACTCATCTGATTTTCAAATTCATGTACTGAAGAATTTTCAGTGAGTGCTATTTTCTCATTCAAAGACATTATCATGTACCTTAAATATCCTCCTAAACTTATACCCTGTTTTACTTCTCCCACAATTATCTCCCAGTGCCCCCACCCACTAGCACCATACATCATACACAACGCGCTCATCAACATAAAGCTTCTCCTTCAGCCTGGACAACTCCTTCTTATCTTCCTCCCTATACCTTCTCCTGGTCCCATCTCAGATGTTACCTCCTTCTCCAAATACTTCCATTTTTCCAGTTGCAGTTAAATATTTCTCAATGTGTACTCTCTATGTACTCATACTGTATGTTTTGTAATTATATCATACCTTCAATGTCCCACTTATTATATTTTTTCAGTTTCCAAAATACAGAGAATGTACTTTATTCATCTCTATATCATCAATGCCCAAAATTGATCTATAATTATATACATAATAGTTGCTCAATAAATGTTTGTTCAAGAATTAATAGTCTGTAAACCAGAATAGGAAGTTCAGAACTTTGACCAAATATGATGAATAAAAGTATGTACAATGCATATGCAATTTTATTCTGTGAGAGAAAAACAAATTATAACATATTAAAACTACTATTATAAAATAATGCTTAAAACAATGAATAGAAACAGGAACTTATGAGAATTTAATCTCCTAGAGAGTAGAGTGTTTAACAACTTTATAGTGTTTTTTAAAAATTGCTTTAGAAATGTACTTCTAGTATAATATAATGAAGTAATGATAAAATACCATACAACCTGATTCTCTGTTGTCAAGATTGTGACTTGAACTTCTGTAATTATTAGATGCCTCGTCATCAATTTATGTGGAAGTGGGAGGATTTTGTCCCTTACCTATTGCAGAGTGGGTAAAAGGTGTTGCTTCACTTTCTCTAGAGTAGTGGTTTTCCACCAGTGGTTATTATTCCCCACTGGGGACATTTGGCAACATCTGGAAACATTTTTATGGTCGCTGCTCATGAGCAGGGTTTGTGGTTGGTATCGTTCTTAGTGCCACGATCAAGAAATCCTACTTCTAGAACCAGAAGTGTAGTATTTGCTTCATTTTCTCATAAAAAGATAGATCTAATTTTAAAAAACCTTTTCATGTAAAGGACTAATCGGAATTGTTCCCACATAAATATTTCTTATAACTTGTGCTCATTATTAGTAAGTAGCATAAGCTAATTGGTTAACGATACATATCACTGTAAATGAATTACAAATTCTTTTTAGGCTGGAGTTGTGCTAAAGGGTTTTTAAAATAATTTGTTTCAACATGTAGAAGCGGAGCCCTTTAGAATTTACAGTTGGATAGAGGTGATAATAATGCCAGTTGCAATGCTTCAAACTCATAATTTAATTATGAAACACTCCTGAAGACTGAAAATTCGGGTACTGTGCCACCTTATTAGTAACTTCCCTTTTGAAAGTTTGGGTTTTGAAATGATATGAATGGTATAATTATACTTTGCATAAAGAGCTATTTATTGTGTTTATTTTTTAGAGTATGTTAAATTTAATTTGTAGTGGTATCACTGTAACACTGTAATCTACTGTTAACGCAGTTGGCAAATAACTACTTTTTCTTTCTTATATTACCAGAAGAATAACTTTGTCTCTACAACTCTTTTTATCAACTGATATCTTTCCTATATCAGGCTATTTATTCCATATGGCTAACTACTAACATTTGTTGAACAGAAAGACCCTCACCTTCTCCTAACTTCCTGTAGTAACTTCATTATTTCAGCTAATTCTAATTGTTCTAGACCATGACTGCATCATGGCCCCAGGCTGCACTGGCCTTTGTATGTACAGTATGATGTGCTCTTCATTCATTTTATCTTATAGGTTAAATTTGTACGTTAACACTCCCTGTCTCCAGCAGCAACCCAATATGAGCAGGGAGAGTCTTCTTCTCTCTTAGTGAAACTATGGCACAGATATCATGCCCTCTCCTTGCCAAGGTATAGGTGATATAATTTCCCAGCCAGTAATTAAAGAATCTAGTCTCCTGGGTTTTGAATATTAAGTTGAGTGAATCAATTGTGGTTTCAATTGAATCTTCTTCCTATTCACTTAAGAACTACCCTAGTTTGTGTTTTTAGATTTGGAATTTATATGATTTTTCTGTTCTGTGAACTACCTTATATCCCTCTTTTCTCTCTCTCTCTCTCTCTCTCTGAAATTAATCAGAGTTATTTCTCTTGATTGCAGTTTTAAATCTCTAACTGATATTATATATATATACTCCTAACTTCTTGTTGCTTATCTTCTCTTTTGGTCATGGAAATCTAACTAACACTAACTTTTAAACTTTTTATTATTGAAAAGTTTCAAATATACAATTTATACATATACATATACCTATATTAAATAATTATTGATGCACTACTTTCATGTTTCCTTTATTCTCTCTTCCCTTTCCTTCAGCATCACCACTATTTGCTCACATGTCTTATATCTCATTTCTTAGTTGAGCTTGCAATTTTCTCCATTTTCTTCACATTTTCTCATTGGAGTCAATGTAGAAAAGCAACAGTGTCAGATCCATTTAAAACATTACCACAACCAGCAATATCATAACAACAAATGCTAAAGTAATAGCTTAAATAATACTACTTGTTAATTGAACTAATATTTAGTTTTTCATTTTAGATAGTTTATGGTACTGTATTGGAATAACAGTTTCTTAGTCCTTTAAAATATATTTAATACATACATGTGCCTATATTTTTTCTTTGCATCTGTTGCTTTTATAACTTTTCCTTGGGAATTTTGTATTTTGCTATATATCATGCCTCCATCCCTCCAACAGTGCAAAAACACAAAATGGACAGTGAAAAACATATGTCTTAAATAGAACGTTTTGCCTTACTGAAATGAAAAAGTGTTTTTCATTAGTGGAATGCCTAGGCTTTTATTTCTTAAATGCTGATGTTTGTGGTGACTAATTTGTTTCCATTAATATCTGATTTCCCAGAATATTTTACCTTCTGTTGGCCAACCTAAATTAGACTTTGTAAATCTGTGTTCTACATGACATGGCCTCTTTCACTCACTGAGGATTGAGTTATTTCTTTGATTTTTTTTTTAATGCTACGTGTTTTATGGCTATCAGTAAGTGACAGTAAGCATAGTGTATTAACCCAGACATCAAAAACCAAATACCATTATTCTCCTGTTGTAAGTGAATCAAGATTCTTTGGGAGAAAAAATTCCATTTGGTTTGAAATTACTTTTTTCTTCACATATTTCATATCATAAATTTCTTCTAAACATTCTCTATTGAACCCATAAGCTCCAAGGTTATGAAGAGAATTTGTGCCATTTTGTTTGCAAATTTAAGTCATTTATACTATGTTTAACTAGAATATTTTATTACTTTTCTTGAGCTTGACTCTTATTATACTTGAAATGTATGTTTCATTTATTTCTTAAAAAAATCATCTGGTGTAACGTTCTTGGTTACAGTGACTCAGTATGCCACACAATAAAATAGAATTTTCTTCAAAATATGGATATCCCACAATGTGAGGGGCTAACATGTGAGTTAGTAAGACTCCATTCATGGAAGGTGGGTAATTATCTCTCAGAAATGCTGTAGAAAATGTTCCTTCTCTTTTCCAGATTCTTCAACTGAAAGCATGTGGCTACCATATACTCTGAACTTATGATGCCAGATAGGACTTTAAATCATTCTGTGCAATTCAGATCTAGTGACGATTGATTAGCACCACTACAACATTTGAATTCTAAATGACATTTTGACTCTGCACATGTAGGGTCAGATAAAGTGAAGATATTCTGAAGAACCTCCCTAAATCCCTTACCATCATTATAGGAGGCAAGAAATGTAGTCAGGTGCAGAATAAGGCTTCTACCACCTGGATTTGGGTGCTGTATTAAGGTTTTCCAGGAAAACACACATACACACACACTCGTCCATAGATATAGGTATATATATAAATATAGATATGTATCTGTCTATCTACCTATATATATCTTTATATATCCATATCTATATATATGCACATATATGTATGTATATAGATATAGATATGTATATCGATATAGATATATAAAGAGATTTATTACAAGGAATTGACTTGCATAACTGTGGAGGCTGACAAGTGCCAAGATTTGCAGTTGGCAAAATGGAGACTTAGACGAGCTAATGGTATGAGTTCTTATCTGAATGTCGGCCAGCTGGCTTGAGATCCAGGAAGAGCCAGAGAGGAAAAAAAAAAAAAAAGAGGTCTTAGTTCAAACAGGCAGGAGAAGTTCCCACTTATTCAGTCTTTTTGTTTGTTTTTTAAGCTTTCAACTGATTTGATAAGGCCCATCCACACTGGGGAGGGCAACCTGCTTTACTCAATCCACCAATCTAAATGTTATCGTCATACTGAAACATTCTCATATACTACTGAAAATAATGTTTTACCACATATCTGGGTACCCCATGGCCAGTCAAGTTGACACACAAAATTAACCATCACAAGAAGTTATCTCTACGGGTCAAGCCAGAGTGACTAAGAATTCATGGGTGTTGAGGTTTCCTCACTCGTTGCTTGGGGCGTTCTAACACACTCAGGTGTTCCTCAAACAAAACAAACTCTCTTCTTCAAATTGGTTTCCCTGTAATTGGCATAACAAATTCAAATGTTTGGCTCATGTTTTGTTTTGCCTTTACTGTTTTTGTCTCCGGTGAACTGTTTTATCATTCTTTTAATGTATAGATTTATGCATTCTTGTTTTCTTTTCTAAGGAATTTTAGATATGAAAGTCAGATGGGGGTCTCACAAAATATCTGGTTGGATTACCCCACTGTCCTACCACCCTTTCCCTCGCCTTTCCTACATGTTTTACAAGTAAGCATACTGAGTTCATCTTGGTAGATTTGAGAATTATTTTTAAAGCCACAGAATTCAGAAATACTCAGGTATCTAAAAGAGAATAAATTTATTACCAAAAGGTGATTCCATAAAAATGGCAATTTTAATATTTAAAGGCAAGTTCCATCATGACATTACATGCCCTTGAAGTTGATATTGTACGTTTACTTCTTTCACATTCTTGGACTGAACCCAAAGTGCCCAGTATCTATAGTACAGACAATATTCTGTAGCAATTTTACTAAACTAATTTGGTGTAGTCCTTATTTAAACATGTATAAATATATGATGAACTATAAGAACTATTGATCTTATTTTGTTCTTTTGAAAGGTTGCATTTAGGTTTGATAGATCAAGAAATCTCGGGCAAGATTACAAAATTTAAGAGGGCACTAACAAAATTTGAGTGCAATGATCAGCTATTTTATTAAGATATAGAAAGATTTGGGGAAACTTACCTTTATTGAAAAACAGCAATACATTCTTATCACACTTTAAAAAATATTGAAACTTATGGTCTTAACTGACTATTATATATATTTTTAACTTTGAGTAGTTGCTTCTGTATCATGGGTTTTTCTTTGTTCCGCGTAGGAAATTGATTTGGCACGAGTGAATGATAGATACGATTTTTTAAATTTTTCTCTCTATATAGATTTGTTATGTTTTTGAGAATTTGCTTTTAAACCATAAACATGTATTATATGCAATCTTTTACATCTGTTTCCTCAATTAGGGAAAATATTGTACAATATTCCTTACAGGGACATTGCTGTGTCTCACTGTTATGTGCTTGATTAAAAATATTTTATCTACTTTATTGAATGAATAGGAGTTGATAAAGGTTGATTATGATTTCTCAAAATTCTGTTTCATGGATGGAGTTGTTCTTCTATATTTTATGCGCTTAGGGAAATCAAATAGGAATCTCATTATACTTAGCATTTATAAACTTAATGCTATTTTAATTGATTCTTATTCCTACTCACCCAGCCCTCTCCAAGTTTCTAAACCAAAGACAGAAAAATAAATTAATTTATTCCAACTAAAGTACCCATACTGATTATACCAATATCATTTAATCAGTTATAATGAAGAACTTAACTCGGGTAAGTTATTTTGAAATGTACAAAATGTTATGAAAATTTAAAAGCTTTCCTTCTTTCCTTTGTCCCTTCCTTCCTTTCTTCCTTCCTTCCTCCCCCCTCCCTCCTCTTTCCTTCTTTCCTTCCTTCTTTCTTTCCTTCCTTCTTTCCTTCCTTCCCTCCCTCCCTCCTCCCTCCTTGTTTCCTTCCTTCCTTCCCTCCTTCCTTCTTTCCTTCCTTCCTTCCTTCCTTCCTTCCTTCCTTCCTTCCTTCCTTCCTTCCTTCCTTCCTTCCTTCCTTCCTTTCAGTGATATTTGTACAGTATACCATTCTCTGTTTCACTGCCTTTTTAGTGATACAATTTGATCCAGTGATTATAGAATAAGACTGTTTTTTTCTATCCAACAACTGTTCCATAGGACATTTCCACAGGAAAAAAAAAAAAGGAAACTTTCAAACCTGATCACCAATTCTATGTGGAATAGAGGGAATAAGTTATCTGCAACATGTAATTTATATGGCCTGAAAATTTAGAGATGGGAAATTTATAAGAATGAATGAGAGGAGAATGGTATTGTATAATAGGAGACACATGCTGGAAAAAGGAAACGTGAAATCTGCCAAGGAGAAACATTCATGCTCCTGATGATGGGATGATTTCATATTGGAATATGGGAGAAGTAGGAAATGGTGGAGCACATGTGTATGGGAACAAAATATGAAAGAACTCCTGCGGTGATTGATGAGAGTAGAGAACGATCAGGCCAGTGAGACCAGAGCTAGCAAGGGACATGTAGGAAAAGACATTCAAGCTCTAAAACCCACCTTGGTGCGGTGTAGTTTGTAAAGTATATGTGGCTCTCCTCGTGTAAGTTATTTATTGCAATTCTCACCAATGGCAAAGAGAATTTTTATAACTGAAATTTACAACCTTTCTTATATTTCATAAAACAACATGAAACCTCCCTCCCACTGGCTCTAAAGAAATTATTGTACCACACTGCATAACAGCTGGCTCATTAATGTTTATTACAGGCATTAACCCAACTTCCCCCAGTTTCCTTTTGAATTGCTCCTCTTGCTTTCTTCTTCCTGCTTCCCAGGTGACTGGCTCTGGATCGGTTTTTAATACATACTTACAGCAGTTTGAGGCATCATTATTCTTCCATTTATTTATTTGGTGCAAAAGTAATTGCAGTTTTTGCAACTTTTTTACCTTTTAAGTAATTACCTTTCGCAATTACTTTTGCACCAACCGAATAGCAAATATTTCCTGAGCACCTACTGTATCATAAGTGCCAGTTCTAGATACTATAATACATTAATAAAAAAAATAAAATAAAATCTCTTACCTCCTGGAAGTTATATTGTGTTGAAGAGAAATAGATTATGGCATATGATGTTGGCTGGTGATAAGTACTGGAGAAATATGAATCAGGAAAGGGGGAGAGGGATTGCAGGAGTTTGGTGAAGAAAATGGTTTGATTTTAAATATGTTGATCAAGAGAGCCCTTGTTAAGAAAGTGGCATTTGAGAAAGATTGGGGTAGGGTGGGTAATGAATTATGCTTATGACTGGGAAATGCAAAATCCCATGAGAGTTAAGACTCTGTTGCATTCAAGGAATAAGAAAAGACAGTGAAACTTGAACAGAAAAGCCAAGAAAAACACTGTCTTCTTGAAGACACATCCATGGAACTTCCTAGACCACTGCATGATTATAAGACTAGGACTTGAAATTAAGTTTAGTTTTACTTCCATTTCTTGGATTTGTATTTAATATTCTCGACTTACTTTTCAGGAGTCCCGAGGTGGTAGATTTTCTGAGATACTATGTGTTCAAAAATGATTTTATTTTCATCTCAAACTGAAATGACAGTTTGATTAAGGGTAGCATTCTGGCTTTGAAATAATCTGCCCCCTCTCCCTGCCACCCACCCACCGCATGTTGTAGGACAGAAATCTTATGCCGATCAGGCACTCATTGCATAAGTCCAGGATCAACCAGAGAAGCAGAGCCAGTAAGAGATATGGATTTATTAAGGGAGTTGGCTTACACAATTGTGGAAACTAGTTAGGCAGTCTCTGTAAGGCTTCATCTCTCTGATGCTGAAGCTTGAAGTCTACACGGTAGGCACTCAGGAAGTGGTCAGAAGTAGAAGGGAAACCACAATCATTAGTTGGAACCTCACAAGGATGTACTTATGCACAGGTCCGTCTCTAACCTTAGTAATGAGTGTATCCTGCAGAAGCTGGGTTCACAGTTAAACATACAAACTGGCCCAGGAGTCAGAGAAGGTGAAGAACAATCCAGGTAGAACAATTGTAGGCTTAGCAACTGCTTCATGCCAAGGAAGCAAGTCAGAAGATCAGCAACAATATATCTGAGCTACAAAATGGCTACTGCTTCCCTTCTTCCTTTCAAATCCCTAAAAATCTCCCTTGTGGGCCACTCAAATGTGAATGTACAAGTATGGGAATTCTGGGAAGTGTAGCCAAGTTTATGTGCAACTAGCCAAGTTGTGATGTTACAAATCCATGACACATGTTGTTTAAGCCTGTTTTTGTGAACTTTTCTTTCTTTTGCTCCAAACTTTTAAGATGTTTTTTTTCAACTTGGACTTCTATGCTTTAACAAGAATTCACCAATGTGTTTTTCATCACCATCATATTCATTCTCATCCTCATCTTCATAGTTTACTATTAAAAATGAGATATTGTTTTGTTATTTTTGTTTTTGCTCTATACTTAAGTGGAGTAAAATTTAAAGATTTATGTGTTTCTTTTGTGAAAAAGAATTTTATTTTATTATTTCTATGCTTTTCTTTCTCTTCTTTTCTCTGTGATATCTTTAGACTGATATATAGCATCTGTATTTAAATTATATCTTCAATTTTTTTCATTATCTACCTTTTTTCCTTTGATATTGTTTTCATTATCCAGATCTCTGGTATGGTTTTCAGCATGTCTCCTCTATTTTTAATATGTTTATTGAGTATGTGTACATACTAATCATGTTATTTATTAAAATTGTAATAATTCTTATTTTGTGATTGTTCCTTTTTCAAAAAGTATAAGGAAGACATAGATAAATAAATGATGATAGATAGGTAGGTAGATAGATAGATAGATAGATAGATAGATAGATAGACAGACAGAACATAATATCTTCAAGTGATATACGATCTTCAATCTTTTGTAAAATTGATATAATGTCCTCTTAATTCCTTGAGGACAGGAATGCTTTAAATTCTCTTTTGTAATCTGCATTATCTCTGTTCATCTTAGACTTTCTCAATTAAGCTGTTGGTTTTCCTCATATGTCTTGGGATTGTTGGTTGTTCAATTGTATTTGGAGTTGAAGGACTACTTTGAAACATGGGCCTTTGCAGCAGCTTCACAGCATAGGCGAATCTCTTGAAAGAGAAGGGATATTTTGTGATCAGCAGCTCTTTCAGATTTAACATGCAGACCCTTAACTGAAGAAGAGCTCAAGTTGACTTTTGCCTTGCTAAAACCATTGATGTCGATGCTTCTAGAAGACCTATAGAATGCTCCTTTTTTCGCCCTCCTACCATTGATGACCTTCAGTCAAGGTAACTCCCAGATCCCCCACTATGAGAGGAAGCATTAGGTGATCACAAGCAGGATGAGAACAAAAGACAGTAAAGATTCTAGGAACATGTCTTGACAGCCCAGAAATAAGAGGAAGCTCTGAATCAATATCAATTTCTACTTCATCCAGAATCCAAAAGTGGTGTTCATTTACCTTCTGAAGACTCACACGTTAGTAAAGCCATGAGAATGCTCTGGAAAAATTGCAGTATTATTTATTGGAGTGTGGAAATGGGAATGTCAAATGCAAAATGTGAAATGTGTTCATAAAAATGCTATCAGACTTCCACTCTATGAAACCAGACAGATATTTTCATGAAAGATAAAAAACAATGGCCACACACCACTGAAAGTTACTTCACTGTCCTGTGTGCAGTTTGGACACTGCCAGGCATAACTGCTAGGCATAACTTGGATTTATGCTATACAAGCATCAGTTATATTCTTCTCAGAGTAAACTGAGAAGGATTAGCGTGTCGTTTAGGGCTAATCATTCTTGACTTCTGTGGCTTTGTCAGTCAGAGGGATGTCCCAGAATCTGACAAGCCGGATGTCCCTCTCTCGGGACTCTCTCTGATGACAGAAGTCTTAGAGTTCACTCGCAGTAGATGCTACCACCTGCCAGCAGGAGGTAAGAATTCTTCTGGGAATAGTCACAAATAGGGCAGCCATTTCCTGTCATACAAGCCCTTCATCATTCTGCCTGAGCTGTCTCATCTGATAAATCTCTGTGATACATTTCAAAGGATAGAATGGAGGCTTTCCATTATCCTTTCTTCCTGGTGTTAAATTAACCCCTTCATTTTCCTCCCACCCACCCCTACAGCATGGTAGGAGTATACATGGGCGCTCACACTCAAAAATCAAGCCACAACCCCAGCTGTGAGGGAGATAGTCCAGCCCCAACTGAGCTCCAAGAAGAAAAGATTACCAGGAATAAGGGAGCCGGCACTTTTAAACATTCTGTGATGATTCATTTTACTGGCTCTAAGTTTCCTGATTAGGTTCCAATGCAGCTTATTTTCTGCTTAGGCTTCTTTCATCTATGAATAGAGATCTGGCAGAAGCAATTCTCTGCTTTTAAGTTATATAGGAGCTTGATAAGTGATGGAGTACCATTAGATATATCATGCCACATTTAAGAAGGCCTGTTTTAGATTTCATTCAGGATCATTAAGAATAGCTGATGCACCCTCCCTACCCCTAAATTGTCTATTAGCACACATTAACACATGGTTGCCAAGTTACAGGTATCAGACAAGCAACTTCTTTCTTTTGCTTGTTTTATATATTTGTATAATTTTCATAATTTCCAAAATACGATGCACTTCATTATGATTGTGCAGTTACTAAAATTCTGTGTAACAGTGAGATTTTAAAAATATATTATACATATTATACATAAAAATATTATGCATATTTTTAAAAAATATCACTGTTACACAGAATTCTGTGAAAAAAATGATATAATAAAAATCATCTGAAATCTCACCAGACTAAGCAAACCACTATTTACATTTTAGTGAGCTACCTTCCAAACATATTTTCCACATATACACACAAGAACAGACCTGCTTTTTTACTTCCTAATAGTTCCTAATAGACATCGACATTTCTAAGCTTCCGTTGATTATTGATGCAAAACTACTGCTTATAGGAAGGCTCCCTTTTGTGGTCACTAATTTATGACTCACCGATGTGAAGGTGTTTCTCTATTAGAAACAGTACTGAACTCCAACTAGGTCCACTTTTAATTTTAGGATTTACTTCTAGAAGTGCAATTGCTGAGTCAGAGATCATATATTTTTAGAAGTTTTAGTAAATATTTCCAAAGTGGCTTCTAAACATGTTATATCATTTTACTCTCTCAACAACAGCATAAGGCAGTGCGTCCTCCTTCACTCCTTTATGGGGTACTAGTCCAGTCAAGACTGTTGACATTTGTCAATCCAAATGAATAAGTGATACTTTGGTTTTGCCCTTGAATTTATTTCATAGCCCGTTATATTCATCAGAAACATTGCCTCTCAAAGTTCTTCGTCTAGTTTTAAATTGGCTGTTTGCCTTTTTGTCTTTCCCTATAATTTGAAAAAGTTATTTGGTATTTTATGAATAGTAAGCCTTTATTTGTCACATATTTTTCAATTATGCATATTTTTTCAACTTTTCAATTACCAATTTCATATTTGTCTTTTAACATTACTGAGAACTATTTATGTGTTTGTTTGTTTTTTAATATTATTGGACAGGGTTCAGGGATTGAGGTACATCATTTTTTAACATTTTCTGGTAACATATCTATTAACTTTTACTTTTTGGTTTCTAGATTTGGTATTATATTAGAAAAGTCCCTCTATCCCAAGATTATAAAAATATCTACCTATGCTTTCTTTTTCTTTTACATTACAATTTTTAAATATAATTATTGTATTGCATTGGAATATATCTAGGGGAAAGGTTGAGGTAGAGATTGAATGTTTTTTAGTCATTCAGTTATACCCAACCACCTCAGAATTTGAAAAGCTGCTTAGCTGGTCAAAACTTCCCATGTAAGGGTCTGTTTCTGAACCCTGTTTTCTTTCTTTGATCCACTTACTTACACACTAGTAATTCTACTGTTTCCACTGTTGTTATAGCCCTAATTTATAATTTTCTTACATCTAGGCCAGATTTTTCCCACTTTTGGAATTTTATATATTTATCCTTACACATGAAGTTTTGAATCCTTTATTAAGTTTTTATTTTGACTTTTAAAACTTCGTGTGTGTGCATTCTGTAGTCTCAGATATCATCTCAGAATGATTACTTGGGTAAAACATATTACTTCAGCAGGATAAATCTGGTGGAAATATATTGGTTATTATAGTAAAAAGGTATATATCATCACAGATATGTTAAAATTTATAGTCTTTGCATAGGCTGCATGTGTGGAAAAAAAGATTACTGCAAATGGTAGCTTCGAATTAATCCTTAAAACATGGTAAAGATTAAATGATTTATCTTAACGGAATGCCACCGTCTTCATTTCTGTGCTAAAAATAATTTCTGACACTTAGCTAAAAAGAAAGTTATTAAGAATTTCCTCTAGCAGTTTCCTCTCCTTCCAATTTTTCATGTAATATTTCCCAAACCACTGGAAAAAAAAAATTACATTCTCCAAAATCAGTCATCTAAATAAGAACTAATTTCTGTGATAAAACAGTGATAGACTTTATATATTTCTTAACTTGAGTGGGGAAAAGGATAGGTGGAGAGAGTGAGCCAGTAAAAGAAGTAGAATTTATAATTATTGAGTTTTAACATTATACAAATTTATTACTCCCAGTGGATAATTAAGGCTTTTTAATTCTCTGACTTGTCAGGTACTGAAATAATCTGTATTCAAGAGTGAAAGTAAAACCATAGGGGGGATGTCAGTAGAATTTAGAGTATAAATTGAAATAATTTATAAATGTAATTCTTATTTACAGTATTATACTGATCCCTGAATGCAGTTGACAGTTTTTCCCAGGTGATGTTTACATATAATTTTTTTTATATATATCTTGATTTCTTTCCCCGTTACTTTATCTTTGCAGAATATCGATCAGGTGTTGTTTTTATTAATCAAATGACACTGGCCTACATAGTAGTTTTCTGATCTATTTTTATATTCCCCAAACATGACTGAGCAGTCATTTCATGTCCTTTCACATACTAAAATAGGGTGTTCTTTATGAATGAAAGATGTTCAGATAGTGTTTATTGATAATTATATAATCAATTATATAATTGATATTATGAGCCTGTTAACATAAACCTTTTTCATGAGATGGTATGGCTATATTGTCTGCAGTTATCTAGTAACAGAGGCACTTTATGAAATATAGTAATTGGACTACTTTTTTTAGAGGATCAAGTGATGCCAAGTCATAAAGACTCTAGAACATTCTAATTAAATAGTTTTATAGTTTATCCACAAACATCTCCAGAGGGGAAAAAAAATCCCAAATCTGCTCAGGGTGAAACAGTTTTACTAACTCATGACACGTGGCCTGATCCTGGGTTACATGTAGCTATTCCCTAATGGAGTTATATCAATATTAATTACATCCTAGTAATGACATCACATTTTCATCTTCTGCAAACTCACTTTATTAGTCAAGATTATTTTCATTACTATAATAGCAAATGTAACAAACGAGGCTAATTACAAAAAGTGGAAACATTGTCTCACATAGTTGAAAACTGTAAGGTCTAGACCTTGTATCAAGCATGACTGAATTTGGGGAATTAAGTGCTGTCATCAGGACTTGAGCTTTCTGCCTGGCTCTACTTTCCTATGTGATGGCTCCATTCTCTGCTGTCCCCAGCCATCAGGAAGTACCTCTCCAGTTCAGGCTTAGCAGCCATGAGAACAATGAGAACTTGTCTTTTTCAAAGGATGCAGCAGATTGAGGCTTAATGCCATGGTTTTTGGTCCTTGACCCAATCACTGTTACTCTCATTAGCCAGCCCTAAGTTTGGTGTCCACCCCGCATGTCCCCGATGGAGCCCAGCCTATCTCAAATACACACTGAATGTGAGGATGGACTTTGTCCCCCTCCAAGGAAAACAGCAGGCTGCTGACAGCAGAAGATGGAGGGGAGTGTACACTGGGCGACGATAACATTGGAAAGTCATTGGAAATGATACATCATTTCTCTTCTTCTTTCTGGTGGAAACAGCATAAGATTTGGAATCTAATAATCTGAGTTTGAATTTTGCCTCTAGATTTAATAGCTGTGTCACCTCAATTTTAACCTTCTAACCTCCATGTCCCAAAGTTTGCCCATCTCTAAAATGGGAATAGTTTTTCTCAAAGGATGTTATGAAGATTGACTTGCATCAACTATGCAAAGGTATAATGTGTAGCATATCTGGGAATAAGACTCATTAAGTTGAATTTTGTAACGGAAATTGCCTATCTGTCATATTGCTCTGATCCTAACATCTTTGCCGAAGTGTAATACTTCCTACAAGGTATCTCTATACTCTTTATAATTCCATGAAAAACAGAGCCTTTTTAAACTTGGTGCATTTTGAAGACAAACAATAACTAACATAAAAAAAATGCTTTGCTACTTCTGGGAAGGACAGGTAGTGAGTGGGTCCTGAGAGCCAGCTGCCCCTCACTAAGGCCCTGGTGATAACGTGCCCCATGTTTGGCTTTAGAAACATTTTCTGTAATCTTCTTCTTTGTCTTAGGGGTGCTCCTATGTCACCCAGGTTTTATCATGTGTGTTCTTTATCATAATATTCACCTCCAGCTTCAAGTCTCCCAGCACTATCTGCAGAGAGGTGCTAGCCTGCCTTTTCCCGTCTTCAGAGTACTTGTTCACAGTGCTCTTGTTCAGAGCGTCGGGAATGGGTGTGTTTATCTGCCGTTTTGTGTGGCAAGTGTTTCTTGCCTCCGGCGTGCTCTGCAGGCTGCTGACTTCCTTCTACACCTGATGAGGAACCTGGCTGTGTGATGATACCTACAGCTGATACTCTCACTTGCAGATGATGTTCAAAGTGGCATCTGTGTTCACCTGCCACTTTGTCTGCCACGGCCGCAGAGGAGCAGTTTAGAATGCTCTTGGCAGAACGCGTGCCTTTTGTTAGGAGTCCCTCAATGAAAATTCTTTGTTTCAGTATCTGTGTGACCAAGCCCCTTTGATCTGGGCCATCGCTGTTTAATCACTTCCTGCCCAATATTGTGTGGACTGCAAAAGCATCTTACAAAGTGTAAAGCACTGCAAAGCTGTCATCGTTGCTATCGTTGCTGTTTTTTTCATCTTATTGAATGGTTTGGAGTTTTCTTATCAGATACTATAGGGGAGGCTTTAATTACCTGCGCAATTTTAATTTTCTCCTTTTTCCTTAATAACAGAAATTTGTCTTTTAGGGGGATACACAGCTTTTAAAAAAGTCACTGTTTCCCAGGCTTCCTCGATGCTAGAGATAGCAAATGATATATAAGCAGAAATTACTGGGTAGGACTTTTGGGAAATATGCTTAAATGGGGCTGAATTGGCTTGCCCCCGGCTTCTCTTGCCTGTTGGTGGATGAGACCGTTGGAGCTCTAATTGTCCTCCTAAGGCCTTAGGGATAGAGGACACGCACCAAGGACTAAAGAGCACAAAGACCGGAACAGCCGAAAGGAACTTGCTCTATCAGCCCTGGACCACATATCAGTTGGATCTGTTTTACAGGAGAGACAAAAAATGAGAAGGGAGCTTAATGTGTTTAAACCACTATAGTTGGATTTCTGTTATTAGCAGCTGAGTACAATTCCTAACTGATAGAGACTCCCATATAGATTTGTATTATTTCTTGTCATAGTACCCATATTTAGCATATGATCTCACACAAGTGATCATAATTATATACTTTATATATAAACACTATATATATATATATACATGTATAAGATATTATACTTATATCACAGTGCAGCCCAGCTCATATATTCTAGTATTACATTTTTCTATATATATCAATGCACCTTGTTACATAATACAGAACTGTTAAATATTTTAACCTACAATTTATGCCAAGAAAAAAATTTGTTCTTTTTCGCTAGAAAACATCATCCAAGTTTACTAGAAGGTATAACTATTTTTAAATCACAAAAACCTTCAGTAAGATCTATTGGTCTTTGATTACAAAAATAACTGTCTATGGACAATTTGTCCTTCATAAAGCCTGAATAATTTCGAGTTAATCTCTTTATATTTGGACCATGTAGAAATTGACTATAAGGACTAGTGTTGGGGTTGCAACTTTGTATCAAATGCCCCAGGTCATGCTTTCATGTCTAAGTGGACACACACACACACACACACACACACACACACACACACACGGTCAGACAATTAAGTTCGCAAACTTATTGCAATGATGTTGCTAACCTTTTTTGATATCAGAGGGATTATTCATCATAAATTTGTACCCACTGGACAAACAGATAACCAAGTTTACTATTTGAAGTACTGAAAAGGATATGTGAAAAATTTAGATGAAAACTACCTGAACTTTTTGCCAGCAATTCATGTCTCTTGCATCACGACAATGCACCAGCTCACATGGCACTGTCTGTAAGAGAGTTTTCAACTAGTAAACAAATAACTGTATTGGAACACCCTCCCTACTCACCTGATCTGGCCCCCAATAACTTCTTTCTTTACCTGAAAATAAAGGAAATATTGAAAGGAAGACATTTTGATGACACTCAGGACATCAAGGGTAATATGACGACAGCTCTGATGGCCATTCCAGAAAAAGAGTTCCAAAATTGCTTTGATTGTATATATATACCACATCTTCTTTATCCAATCATCTATCAAAAGACGCTTTGGTTGTTTCCATGTCTTGGCCACCTTAAATAAAGATGCAGTGAACATCGGCACACATATATTTTTATAGATAAATGTTTTCAGATTTTTTTTTGGATAGATACCCAGGAGAGGGATTGCTGGGTCATATGGTAATTCTATTCTTAATATTTTGATGAACCTTCACACCGTCTTTCATAGCGGCTGCACCAATCTGCATTCCCACCAACAGTGTATGAGTATTCCTTTTTCTCCACAGCCTCTCCAACACTTATTATTTGTCTTGTTGGTTGTAGCCATTCTAACTGGTGTGAGGTGATCTCTCATTGTGGTTTTTATTTGTATTTCTCTGATGCTTAGTGATGTTGAACATTTTTTCATAGGTCTATTGGCCATTTGTATGTCTTCTTTGGAGAAATGTCTCTTCAGGTCCTCTGCCCATGTTTTAATTGGATTGTTTTTTGTTGTTGAGTTCTATGAGTTCCTTATATATTGTGTATTAGCCCCTTATCAGAGGCGTTGTTTGCAAAAATCTTCTCCCATTAAGTTGTTTGCTTCTTTATTTTGTCAATGGTTTCTTTTGCTGTGCAGAAGCTTTTTAGTTTGATATAGTCCCATTCATTTATTGTAGTTTTTACTTCCCTTGCCTTTGAAGTCAAATTCATAAAATCCTCTTTGAACCCAAGGTGCGTACTGTCTTGACATAAGAAAAGAAGAAATAGTGCCATTTGTGACAACGTGGATGGATCTTTAGATTATTATGCTAAGGGAAATAGGTTAGACAGAAAAAGTAGAGAACTATATGATTTCACTGATATGTGGTCTATAAAACTGAAAACAACAAAAGAACAAGACAAACAAATGAAGAAACAGAAACTCATAGACACAGACAATAGTTTAGTGGTTACCAGAGGAGAAGAGGAGAAGGGGTTGGTAGATAAGGGTCAAAGGGATCAAATATATGGTGATGGGAAGAGAACTGACTCTGGCTGGTAAACACACAATGTGATATATACATGATGTGATACAGAATTGTACACCTGAAACCTATATAACGTCACTAAAAATTGTTACCCCAATAAACTTTAATTTAAAAAAATTGCTTTGAAGGGTAGACTAGACACTGGTATCGGTGCATAGATTCCCAAGGGGAGTACTTCAAAGGTGACCATGGTGATATTCAGCAATGAGGTGTGTAGCACATTTTCTAGGATGAGTTCGCTAACTTAATTGTCCAATCTCATCTATCTATCTATCTATCTATCTATCTATCTATCTATCTATCTATCTATCTATCTATCTATCTAGATATCTATCTATGAAGAAGTATGTCCAAATTAGTGCAAATTCATTAAATCCTCTCTGTTCCAGGCTTGAGTGCCCTTTCTCTTCTTTGCCTGGTAAAACCAAACTTATCCTCAAAGCCTAAATCACATGACACTTTTTCTGTGAAGCCTTCTCAGCTTCTAAGACAGAACCATCCCTCTCCCTTTCTAGCTTCCCAGAGCAGTGCAACAAAATGCATTTGTGCACTCATCCATGCTCTCTGACTTTGAACTCATCTGTGCCTTAGACAAGTTACTTCATTTCTTTAAATCTCAAGTTTCTCATCTTGAAAATGACAATAATAATACCTATGCCATAAAGTAGCTATGAGATAAATAAGATTAATTATGTATTGTCTTCACAAAAAAGGCAGTCTATATTGAATCCTCAAATTATAGAATTTTTCATCATCCTATTTTCTTCAATAGCCTAATGAGACCTATTCTTTCCATTTTAACATCAAACATATGCTGTAATTTAGAGTACTGTACCTCTTAGAGGCTAAATTCTGTACAGTGGACAGCAGGAAATTTTCTTATCTATCTCTGAGTAGCCTAGAACTAAATAGTGAATAACTTATTTAGTGAACAGGAATCTAAACTAAGTATATTTTTTATTGAGGTATAGTTCACATAAAAAATTATATTAGTATCAAGTATATAATATAATTCAATATTTGTACATATTGCAAAATAATCACCACAATAATGGTAGTTATCATCTGTCACCATACATGTAATTACAGAATTTGTTTCTTGTGATGAGAAATTTTAAGATTTATTCTCTTAGCAATTTTCAATTATGCAACACAATATTATTAACTATAGTTGCCATGCCATGTGCATTACATCACCAGACTTATTTATTTTATAACTGGAAGTTTGTACTTTTGAATCCCTTCACCCATTTCACCCATCCTCACACACACTTCTGGCAACCATAAATCTGTTCTCTGAATCTATATGAGCTTGTTTTTTCTTGTTTTATTTCAGATTCTACATATAAGTGAGATCATACAGTATTTGTCTTTCTCTGTCTTATTTCACTTAGCATAATGCGCTCGTGGTTCATACATATTGTCCCAAATATTAACATTTCATTTTTTAATGGCTGAATAACATTCCATTTTGTGTGTGTGTGTAATTTTCTTTATCCATTCATCTGTTGATGGACACTTGGTTTGTTTCCATAGCTTGCCTATTGTAAAAAGTGCGATGAACCTGAGGGGGCATATATCATTTCTAATCAGTGTTTTGGTTTCCCTTGGATAAATACTCAGAAGTGGAATTGCTGGATCATGTGGTAGTCTATTTTTAATTTTCTAAAGAATCTCCATACTGTTTTCCATATTGGCTGCACCAATTTACATTTCTACCAACAGTGCACAAGCGTTCCTTTTTTTCTAGATCCTCACCAACATTTATTTATTATCACTTGTTTCATAAAAGTCAGTCTAGACAAGTGTGAAGTGATATCTTATTTTGGTTTTGATTAGTGATGTTGAGCATTTTTTCATGTACTTGGTGGCCATCTTAATGTCTTCTTTGGAAAAATGTCTATGGAGATCTTCTGCCCATTTTTTAATGAGATTTTTTGATTTTCTTGTTGTTGTTTTTGCTGTTGAGTGGCATGTCTTCTTTATTTTGATAAGCATCATTTGAACTAATTAATTAATGATTGATACTGCATGCCTGATTCTTTGTATATGGAGATCATACATGTGCATGCTGAGCTATTATATGGGAAGTGTGTTTGTGTTCATAAACTCACATACGGTAGTCATTCTTATCTGATCAACTCCTCCAGAAAGAGTGAGAAAATCTTAACATGATGCCGAATAAAATTAACTTCCCTTGATGGGGATGATACCCATAATCCTGTCTTCATGTCAACAGCAGCGCCAACCAATCACAGGCACCATAGGAGTGAGGCAATACGGTAGTAAGTAAAGTGGATTCTTCTGGAGTGAAATGTATGAGAAGTGGTTAGCAATAGGAAAATCAAGCCCTTGGGGGTATTCAAATGAACACTCTGATGATGAGGAGTGTATCCCTTTCAATAATCACCAAGAAATACAAATCTACCAACCATATTGTGTTGCTTTAGTTCATGCTGAATTACAGGGAGTATAAATTCTTGTCCAATCTAAGCACATCTGTTCATAATAATTAACTTCTGTGCCTTGTGAGCAGAAAAGCAGCATTCACTATACAGTGAGATGCATTGGCTTTATTTCTGTTTGTCATAATGATTCATTGAGACATTATGGGGAAGCAGATGCTTTTTATGCACTCCAAGACTCTGCATTGTGGCTGTCTATGCACTGCCATTACTCCTCATATGTTGAATTAAGCAGGGTTTTAAGGTTGTAGAGCATTAAGGTTGTCAAGTGTTAATACCACTGAGGGAATATAATTTTGAAACTTTAAAAAGTCATTTTCTTATTCCAGAACTCAATTCCCTTTCCCTTCCTATCTCGATTTTGAGTGGAAGCTTTTATAAAGTTGCAAATCACTGGACTGGAAGTTTCTGTGAAAACTTCAATTCCATCCCCAGATGTACCCCCTACTTTGTCAAAGACAGGCAATAACACTTTCCCGGTAGAGATATTATGATGATTAATATGCAATTATAGGAGTAAAGCACATAGCAGGGAGCCTGGCATATAGTAATAATAACAGCTAGTGAAAGTTACTTTTCAGTTCTCTTCTAACCGTATGGATTGTTTTATTTAGTACTCAAGAAATCCTATAGCGGGTTACTATTATTGTACCCACTTAATGTATGAGGAAACTAAATCTTAGGGAAATTAACCTTGCAAACTCATTCATCAAGAATGTAATCAAGATTCAAGCCCATGCAGTCTCACTCCAGAGTTGACATCCTTGACTCTATTTTTTCTTTACTTCATAAATGTTAGTTAACAAATCTTGGACTAAAGCTAAGACAAAAACATATCTTGACCTAGAATTGAGATTTGATCAGGCATTGGTTGGTTAATCATAGCCATAGAAATGTTATGATAAATTTAGGTAGGATATAAGAAATGGCTCTCTCTTCTATTGTGATTTCCAAACTTGGAGCATCTCTATTTGTCACAGAGCCTCCCCTTGTTTTCTTGCAGGTGTACAAACTTAGTTTTAATTGGTGTGGGAAGATGTGGGGGAGATGTTTCATTATCTCTATCATAAACACATCGAAAATCCTGTCAGATACATACCTTTTGTAAAGGAAGTCATTCCAAAGCTCCTTTTGAAAGGGCAGCCCTGACCCAACTGCATTGTTACAATTTGGCTCCACCTTCCTGACTCCTAGACAAGCTCACTGGCCTAAACCAGTCACCATGTAGTTACACACATAATTTTGTAGAAACTGAAGAAATGTGATAATCAGCAGTCAAAGAGGCCAGGATGGATCATGTTCAGTCAGTAATTTTGAACGAGGAAAACTAGGAGTAAACAGAAACCATGGGTTTAAAAAGAATCTAGAAAATAGAAGAGCAAAAACAAACAAACAAAAAAAAACAAAATCAAACAAAGCAAAAACAGCACAGTTGACAGAGTAGACAGGAAATAATATGAAGATAGATGCAGAAGTGGCGTGATAGAAACACCATACAGCGCATGCACAAAGGAGCAAATAGCCTGGCCTTTGGCTGCCATGGGCCCTTGTGCCTTTCACCAGAAGATCAGTGTGCAAAGGGTCCTCTTGTCCCATGAAATCCTTTCTCCTTATTTCGTGGCAAAATAACCTCATAGGACTTGCCCACTGCCAATTGAGATATCCTAAGTAACTTTAGTATTTTCAACCAAAATAAAGATTTAAAGCATATACTCCACAGCTATGCTGGAGGTTAGTGTGGCATTAAGGAGAGAATTTGGACTGCACACAGTGCTGGGCTTGAATCTCTTCTTTGACACTTATTAGCTATTGAGGGAGGTAAGGAAGCTATTTTCATTAAGTAGTAATGATTAGGTGAGTGTTTATTCTCTTGTTTATATGAGTGAATTTGACTGGAAACCTGATGACAAATTTGCCTCCAAGCCCACCTAGAAACAAACTGTGAATTCATAATTTTGAAAGATATCTATATTCCATAAATTTCACAGAATATTCATCATTTTATATGAAAAAAATAGGAAGATGAATGAGATTCTATTTGACAAGAATAAATGTTCTGGCTCTAGCAAAGCAAAATTCTGCATGATTGTCAGCAAAATACGTTTCATTTATTTCCATGTTTTCCCTGGGTCATGGTCAGTTTGAATGTGAATTTTAAGTAGGAAAATGCATCACTCTCTGAGGCTCAGAGCAAAGAGTAGCCACAAAAGCGAAATCATCATTTGAGAAGTAGATCATCTTTTCCCTTGGTGTTAAAACTCTTAGGGATATAACATGTTTCAGAGTTAAAAGTGAGAGGTTACACTGGGAAGTTGACACATTGCGCTATTCTCTTTCACCACACTATTTTGCAGTTTTTAGTTACCGGTCTGTGTCCTAAACACCCTACGGCAGAGATCAGCTCCTTTAACATATATGCGTACAGCCCAGGAGCCTTGTATAGTGGGACACATAGTTGGCACTCAATAAATGTTTGTGCAATTAATGGATACAAAAATAAACTAGTGATATTACACCTCTTCCCTAATGAGTTATGTATCCATGGTTGTATCTACACTGCTTAAATAAATATTTCTAAGGTGAAAAATGTAGTCAGCAAATAATTAACGAGATCCATCATGTTTATTCCACTCATTGAGTAATTACTAAATATTGTAGGACCCATTCATTCATTGCTTTGAATTTTACTAGAAATTTTGTGAAATAACAATAAAAAAAATAGCCTCTGTAATTCATAGCCTTAAAATAATTATAGTTAAAAGGGATATAAATGACAAGGTTATTAACAGATACACTTATTGGAGGGGTTGTTACTTATAATATTCTATAATAATGGACAATTTTTTAAAATGTACATTTCTATAGAAAAATGGAAGTTAAAAAAGTATGTTTTTGTATAAGCCAAGGGAAAAACTAATCAAATCAAGGGTATAAAAACACGAGGGGACTGGTTAAAAGAAAGTACCAAGAAGACAAATTAAAATGGGAGTCAGAACAAAATCAAAGCTCCATCTTACTGACCCTTTCCGAGAAGCTTTCTCCCAGGAGGAAGAAAGCCTCAGACATTGAGTCAACTTGATCAATAAATGCCTCTTCCTTGTGAATAGAGGTCAGCAAATCCATTTCATAGTTAACTGCATTCAACTGGTTGTTCAGTTTCCATGATATATTATGACAGATTTTCTCAAATTCAGTGGTTTTATTTCTAATCTTGCGTGCGGTTTTCCCCTAGTATTGGCTTTAAGTGATACATCTATTCAAAATTTTGTTGCTGTGGAAAGAAGTAGTTACTGGAAAGGCACACGCAGGTTAATAAAAATTTATCTCTCTGATTCTAGTTCTCATCCCCACCTCCTCTTTTTCTAAAAAGCTGGTCATAGACAGTAGGTTTACATCTGGGACAGGGAGAAGGAATGCTCCCAACTGAAGTGAAAGCCACCAGTTAACCTTTGCTTTGGCTGGCTTTTCATCTATGGCTTTTTAAAATTTCCCATTTTTTGCTTCCCATGGAAAAGCGCATGGGCAGCAATGCAAGCAGATTGAAAATCCCTGTGTCCAACCAAATGATATTGCTGAAGGAAATCTGGTCAGGGCTTTGCTAGCCCTGTACTTTTCCATGTATTAGTTGCCTGACTGTGGTGAAATTATCCTTCATCAGTTTCATGATCTTTAAAATGACGGGAAACACATTAAACAGTTGTTTGAGAGCTAAGTGAAATAATCCACATCAAAAAGAAAAAAAATAAGAAAATAGTACCATGTCTAGCATTCAATACGTGGTAGCTAAGTTTAATATCTGTAAAATGGGAATAATCCCCATTTCTTTTATTTGACAGGACAAAATGAGATGACCTAAATATATTCGGAGGGATTATTTTAAGGCAAGTCATTTAATACTCCACCCAAAGAATCTTACTAGCCAGAAGTCAAGACTTTGTATGCTTCATTTCTTTTCTGTTTGTCTTGACTCTGTTCTGTGCCTCCTTCTTTCACTGGCTTCTCCATGGCTCTACAATTCTAGACTTAACATCCATATGTTGTCAGGACATTCAAAGGAGAAGAGAAGTAGCTTCTCAGTACCTTCTCTTAAGTGTGAGGGAACATTTCTAGAAGCCCTTGGAAATCTCTCATATACTGTTGGATCCCAAGCCCATTCCAGAACTAATCTTGTTAATAGGGGACTGTAAAGGACTGATTTGCTTATTTGCATTCAATCCGTATTTGAAGGATTATTACCTTTAGACTATTCAAACTACCTCTGGCAGTGGTGAGGGGCTTAACTTTTATTGAAGCAGATAATTTTAGGTGGGAGAGACTGATACCCAGTGGAAATTACCATATGGTCTCACTATATGTGGAATCTAAGAAACAGAATAAATAAACAAGCAAAACAGAAATGGACTCATAGATACAGGGAACAAACTGATGGTTGTTAGATGGGAGGGGGGTGGGGGGTGGGTGTGAAAGGTACAGGAATTAGGAAATACGAATTGGTTAGTACAAAAAAGTCGTGGTGATGTGAAATACAGTATGGGGAATATAGCCAATGATATTGTAAAAACTATATATGATGTCAGATGGGTACTAGACTTATTGGGGGGATTACTTCATAAATTATGTAAATGCCTAAGGACTATGCTCTACATCTGAAACTAGTATAAAATAATATGAATGTCAATTATAATGAAAAAAATATATAGTCACCGGATGTAAAGTACAGCATAGGGAATATAGTCAATGGTATTGTAACAGCTACATAGGGTGCCAGATGTATAGTAGACTTATCGGGGTTATCTCTTTGTGAGGTGTGTAAATGTCTAATCTCCATGTTGATTTGTACACCTGAAACTAATAATTAAAATAAAAAAGAAAGAAGAAAAGAAAAAAGTTAGGGTTTCCTCCGGCCAGGAGAGAGTTAATAATTAATGCATAAAAAACAAACAGCCTATATCTTTGCCTGGCATATAATTGATGCTGGCATGTAAGCTTAAGTAAAGAAACTGCAAAACTGCGTAGCATGTTATATGAGGAGATTTAGATTTCTAAAAGTGATAGGCTGAATGATTGACAGAGGGAAGAGTAGCTCTATTTTTTTTTTCATAGTGAAATACACCCAAAATCATGCCTGCAAGTTCTCACATACTGTCCTTCTTAGTAAGAAAAATTGTCAGTTTAGTCCAAGGCATTGATTTCAGGTCTACCAAATGAAGAGCTGCTTGAAGATATCAAAATAAGTAGAAGACACTGAAATGAACTTTCTTTGGAAACAAAATAGCTGATGAAATTGGATGTACACAACTGAAAATCACTTGAGTCTTCACAAATGGCAAGTAAACCAGCACAAATCAATGTAAGAATGTCAGAAGAATGCCCCCAACCCCCTGAAACATGCATTTAAAAAATAGTAGTTTAAAAGGTTGTTTGTCACTCTGTTAACTTGTATGTCTATATGTGTTCTTTTCCTTTGTAAACACAAGGCTTTCTAAGAGTGAAAAATAGAGAGCAGTTTCATACACACAGCAGGCATGCTTAAATGTGTTTCGTGATAAATGTGATAAAAATCTCTCTGTGGGTCAATGACAGAACGTTTAAGCTGGTTGATTCTTTCCTGGAAAACACATTTAGCCACACATTTAATGGTTTTATTTCTATTGGACTAAGTCATTCTTCCTTTTGTGGTTAGCAAGTTATTTGTCATTTATAAACGAAAGCTAAGTGTATTTTTCTGCAGGATTTGCATATGTCCTCCTGAAGTCTCTGGACAGGCATGCACCAGAAAGAGTTGGAACAATCTGGCCAGGTGAGGGTCTGGCAAGGCCAGGCCATCACCAAGCCTGAGACTTTCAGTGATGTCACCTTTCCCATGAGAGCTGGCCCATGCCAAACACCCAGTGCATTCACGATTTGGTTGGTTAGGTTTGATTTATTACTGTTAAATTAGAACTACCTCATTATAGTGTTTTTTTGTTTCTTTGTTTTTTGTTTATTTCCTTATAATATGATGCCATGTAGTAGAAACTCAATATAGTCTTACTATGATCAATTAATACAACCTCTGACTGAAACTTTTCCAATAATGTCTTTCTTCTCTTCCTTCCATTGATTCTTCTCTCCTTCCTCTTCATTTTCTTTTCTACTCCTCTATCCCCTTCTCCATCTCTCCTTCTCCCCTACCTTTGTTTTCTTACAGATCTTTACTCCCTTTGTACTTCTTCTCTATCTCTCTTCCTTTCTTCTCTACCTTTTTCCATTTTTAAATATTTATTGCAAGCTTATCATAGATAGATCAATAAATAGGGGTAAGACAATTATTTATAGTAGGTAGTTTTAAGTAAGCTCCGACATTGAAATGTGTAAAGTTAGATGGAATAAAAAGATGTTTTCAAGCAACAGTTTCAGGATTGTTAGAAAATGAAATTAATTACAATTTCTAGACCTACACATGTATTTCTTGATAGCACAATAGCTGAACAGTTACTTAATCAATTGAAAATAAAACTGTCAAAGTCTATAGACATGGCCTTTGGAGTTTCTAGATTATTCTTCGGGGGCTTTTTGTGAAAGGTATGCTGACATTTATGAAAAGCAGAAAGTCCATGTTGACATTTTCTTCTCAGTTGGATGAATTTTCAAGACACCAACCACTGAGGCAAACAATTACAAAGCGTTTGCATTGTCTTTACCTTATCAATATGGGTATTTTTCCTTTCTAATTGGGCGTTTACAAGTAATAGGCATCTTTTCACTATTTCCCTTTTATAAGTAGGGCATGGTTCTAGAACATTTGACATCTTATTCTTAGATAAACCTGGATGGTTCTAATCAATTAGATAAAGAAAACATTATTTTAAAAAATACATGGGAAAATGGCTAATTATTTTCATTGTATTTATTTTACCTCATAAGAGTTTCTCTACTAAAAATTGGACAGAAAAAAGTTCATGAACGAATCCTTTGCAGGAGCCAGTTTCCAGGAGCAACAGGCTTTCGTTGTCCTCTTTCTCTAAGGATGCATTGTATTGAATTTCGTGGGGAACACTTCTGAAATTTAGTATAAAACATTTAAATCTTAAACAGGACACTTTTAATTACCCCATTACTTTTCTTTTAGTGTGACACACAAACAAAAACAAAATCTTTTTATTCTCAATCTAAAACTTCAATTAAGAAAATATAGCAGAATATATACTAGTAGCAATTATACTTTTTTTTTCCTTTGAAAAGGAGTATTAGAGGGCTACTATCTAGTGATGTCTGACTGATTTTCCTGTTCTCCACTGTACCTTCCCAAATCCTCTAACACAGAAAGGTTGAGTGAGCAACAGAATGAGTTAGGTGGCCATGTAGTCCTGTGTATCCAAGAACTAAAGAAACCATATGCATCGATTCACTATACATTGCCCGGAGGAATATTGGGATGACTGGGTGGTAGTGGAAATAGTTGTGCAAGTGGAGAGGTAGGTTAATGCACGCTAGGAGTTTAGAGTCATCGTGGGTATCTGTCCCACTTCACCTGCAGCTTAGCACCAAGTTCTCACACATCTGCTTCGGAAAAGTTCTCCATCTCCACCACCACTTGCCCTGGTTCAAATTAGTATTTCAGTCCATTCTCAACTCTGCATCCCAGATGATGTTTTAAACGATATAATTTGCTTACCTGTAACCCTCCAGTGATCCTTCCTTTACTCTTAGGACAAAGGCAAAATGCTTAACATGGTTCACAAAGTCTTGAATGTCTGTGCTCCTTTCCTGGCCTGAAAAGCTTTTCCTCCCTCAGGCTCCATGCTCGAAGCACACCGGTCTTGTTTCCGTTCTTGTCGCAGACGTTGCTCACTTCAACCTCCGGCTCTTTGCAGATCTCTCCATCTTTCTGAAATGCTCACCTCAGTAGAAGAAACTTCTCTGTCCCTCAGGCTGCTAAGATCTCTCTGTGACACATCATATCTTCATAGCATGTATCACAACATTGGTTTATGAATTTGTGTGATTAGTTGATTAACAGCTATTCTTAATGAATGATGTGATAAGACCAGATTATAAACTCCAGAAGAAACAAATTATAAACTCATATCAGTTGTGCCTGCTCCTGATTTCCCAGTGTCTAATATAATGCTTAGGGACTCTAATTTACGCATATAAAAATGAATAAATACCCATGGAAGAAAATTAGACGATAGTAGACATGAGATCTGGTCTTGGTATCAGGCAGACTAGAATTCCAATCTTGGCCTGCTTGGTGTGTACTTGTATAATCTTTGTCTCATTGCATAATGACTCATAGACTCAGTTTCCAATAGGGCTAATGATGTCACACAGTCATTATAAAGATTAGATAATGTCTCAATAAAATTAATAATAAATTTTATAATAAATTTATATTTATTATTTAATAATAATAAAATTATTGCCAGTAATGTTATGCCATTATTGTTATATTTAACTCTATGGTAATAATTGAATTAATCAACATTCTGATTTTCCTTAAGGGTGATTTATGGAAAGCTAGCCAAATATAGTTAGTATGATGCTAAAAATGCAATTTCTCATTGGTGAGTATTTCCTTGAAGTTCTTGAGAGCCACCAGAGATTAGGTATTGGTCGTTACTTCAGAATCTCTTTAGTTGTCACACTGTGAAATTTTAGATTTTTTTCCACTTTTCTCTAGTTGTCTACACTATAAACTGTTCGATTCTGTCTACTATGTGGCTGTCTTTTACCTTGCTTTCTTTCATCACTGGAATGTCTCCACAGTGTCTTTTCTTCAGCACATAAGCTCTTGGAACATCATACGTGATGGCATAAAAGCATGCAATGAAGAGCCAATATTGAAAGACAAAGATAATGATAAAATTTCAGCCTCTCACAGTACAAGTTCCATAAATGGCTAAGACACAAAAATCTTTAATAAAAATGAATTTATTTTCCGGTTGTAACTTCTTGAAATTCAGGAAAATTTAGAGAAGATTTGTAAGAAATAATGGTCCTTTACTCAGTACATTCTCAGAGTTTTCAGGGATGCTCACCTGAATAAATTTACTCCTGTATTTTCTTGTCTCTGAGTACTTCTACATGAATAAATTGCTTCTGTACCTAATCCATCAATCAGTCATTCTCGAGTACGTTATTCAACATGGGCCTGGACTGTGCCAGATACCGTGGATGGCATATAAGACACATAGTCCTTGTACATAAGAAACTATTGCCCAATTGACAGAAATAAGATTATCAGATGGATTAAAAAGAGGGCCAGATAATAGACAAAATACAAAACTTTAAAGCCTTGATAGCTAGGGAAAAAAGAGTCCCAATGAGTCTTTATTTGACCTTTTGTAAGAAAGGTAGCTTTCCTTGGCTAGCTAAAAATAGGCCATTCATTTTTGACTTCTCAGGTACTTTCTCTTCACTTCCTCTCCTGTCTGCACTTTGTACCACTGCTCATTATCCTTTGTTATCCCTGATCCCTTAATATCTTTGGTGTCTTTCTGTATTATTCCTGTTCTCCTTCTGTTACACCATCCCAAGGCCTCATAATCTGTAGTAGGATGTGCGTAGTGATGATGGAGGTAAGGAAACAAAAAGACGGCTAGATGGAAAAGCTCTCTGCCTTGATAGGACTTTTCTTAATCCATACCAAAACCCATTCTCCAGATAAGGTAACTAAAGCACTGACCATTAATAACAGATGACCAAGAAAGGAATGTTCCCCCTGGGCTGTGTAAACGGTGTCTGATCTTCACAATTTTGTTGTTTTTATGAAGGATCAGATTAGCAAGTGATGCATCAATTCTTGCTTCTTTTATTTTAACCTTTGTTTTATTCCCCCACTCATAGGATTTTTTCTTGCCCACATTGAATTTTCCTACCAAAGCTAATATGCCATGCTCACAGCCTCTAAATAAATCAGCAACAGTTGGTGACAATATTGGTTTGGAGAGAGAAAAAATGTTTGGCCTGCATTGCATTAGTTAGACAGATTGGAACCAGATTAAGGACAGAGAGGATAGTAAGGTGATTTTGAGTTGCAGTTATTGCCTTTAAGTGCACTTTGAGTAAATAGATCAAATTCTGTTTTGCAGATAGCAAAAGCCTTAGAAAGACCAGAATATTGATTTAAAGTGATTTTTACCTGCACAGAGAATGGTGATTAGGATTCAGCTATAGCACATTCAGAAGGAAATTTTCTTGGGTTTTAAGTGAAGAATAATGACCTTCCAAGATTGAAATGTTTGTTTTTGTTTGTTTGTTTGTTTGTTTTGTTTCTTCTTTAGTTTTTAATAGTTTATTTCTACAGCTTTATTTATTTATATGTTTTCTCAGTTTTCTTTTGGCTTCATTCGGTAGTGAGATATTCCACTAGTGAACTATTAATGGATATTATTTATGAGTAATAACCTTAATTTTCAAAGAACACAGATGCTTATTAGAGAAGTATAAAAGAAGTACAAAAGTATAACAGTTTGTTGTTCATTAAAAGTTGAGTATTGCTGGTCAAAATGGTGGAGCAGGTAATGCTGTGCTTGCATCCTCTAACTATCACATCAAAATTAACACTAAATTACAGAACAACATCAGTGAG